>NC_034409.1:119427844-119487466 GCF_002078875.1 Numida meleagris | reverse complement strand
AGAATAGAATAGAATAGAATAGAATAGAATAGAATAGAATAGAATAGAATAGAATAGAATAGAATAGAATAGAATAGAATAGAATAGAATAGAATGTTGGAACCTTTGAAGATTATCAGGTCCAACTCCTGCCCATCTCAGGGCTAACCAGAAGTTAGAGCATGTTACCGAGGACATTGTCTAAATGCCCTGTGAACACTGACAGGAAAAGTGCATCAACCTCCTCTCTAGGAAGCCTCTCCCAGTGTCTGACCACCCTCACACTAAGGAAACATTTTCTAATGCCCAATGTGATGCTCCTCTGGCAGCTCTGTGCCATTTCCATCCACCCATCAGTTCCCAGGAGCAGAGCCCGGAACCTCCCTCTCTCCCTCCAAGGAATGTCCTATTAACAGATGTTGTTAGTCTGGGCCTCTCATATTTCAGTTTCTTATGTCTGTCATTGTGTCATTCAGATTTACGTCAGTGCTCACATTTCAGTCTGTGTTTGACCTACTATTAACAAGATTATTTAAAACTTAAACAGTTTTTCTGTTGCACATTGTCCACTGCTGATGTTAATTATCAGTTCTCAGTAATTCCACTGGTATGGGAGGTCTTTTAGACTCTACTGATAAAACATATTTTGGTAGATTGAGATGTTACCTACCACAGATTTCGAGGTTTATTAATATATTAATTAAGAAAATGCTTCAAAACTCTACTTCATAATTCCTCAGACTATTGGACTTTATTAAATTTTCTGCCATGAGTTTAAAGGAGATCCTTACCAGGCAATTGAGCTAATGAATCCTCTTTTCCTATACATTTATATTAGGATGATTAGCTGCACTCTCATTCAGAGCTGTTCAAATGTGACTGAGGATATTTTACTGGGAGATATTTAGGATCCTTAAGGCTGCTAAATCAATATAGTTTAATTAATGTGATTTAAAAGTGTTTTTTCTGCTTTCACCATCCTCTCTTAACGTAAGGCATAGTCCTGCAAAGTAGTGTGCAACCTCAGCTGCCTTCTAATTCTGTTGGAACAGAAAGCATTGTGAAGGACTGCTCTTCGATTTAGTACACTGATATTCTAAGATCTTTCTCTTTATTACCAGTTTGAATTCATTAGTTGGAACTTTTCTAAATATGTTAAAACTCTAGCAGAGATTCCAGGAAAGTTGAGAGTGCAGTTATCATCTAAGAAGGGAGCAGATCTGATATGAATTCACTACACAGCCACACACACAAGCAAATCTCCAGTCTATGAATTACATCTACAAATATATCCTCTTGCACAGAAGAAGGAAATACAAAATTGTGTTGAGAGAAAGAAAAAAATGTTTACTAACAAAAAAAACCATGTTTTCACTACTGTCTCACAATTCCAGGATGGCTTTCAGGGTTGCAATTCTTCAAAGCCTTTCCAATATAGAGAGCTTTTCCCGGACCAAAATGAGTATATGCAGAAAGTGAAACTTTGCCACAGCTGATTTGTGGTGTGTTAGCATTTGAGAAATTTGAGGTGAAACATTTCCAATGCTGGAGATAAAGTGTTTCCTGTGGAAAGGAAACACTTCCTATTTGTTCAATCTAATGTAATTTTACATATCCTGTTAACAAGGTTTTCTGAATCCAAGGCAGTAATAGCAAAGTCATCATATAATGACTCCTGAACCAACGTGCTTGAGATTTTTTCCGCTTCACATTAGTGAATGCAGAGGTAACTCCATAAAAGTGTAAGTCCACCTGCACAAACCTTCTTGCTTCGAAACCTTCGTGCTTCTTTGCTGCTCACACAGCAGATGGGGGAAACTAAACCAACCCTCAATAGTGTTGTGAGAGCCTATAATGTACTGTTATTAATTAAATGTGTTGTCTTCTATTTACTTTTCTGGAGCAGGGCTTTGCTTCTTTATGCATAGTGCATGCATAAAAGCAGATCTCAAGCATTAAAACTGGTGAGTTACCTACCTTCGTGAGTTATCTACCATCAGTGACCAGGAGGGAAGATCTGAGGACTTTGAGCACACTACGTATAGAGCACAGAGATGATGGAAAGTTGCCATAAAATAGTCCTTGCCAGTTCTCTCCCACGGAAGATTTCTTAGCAGATTTCTTCTAGATGCCATGTGAAAATAAGGCTTCAGAGAAAACTGTGTAAAAGGGCAAGTTGAGACTTTTCAAGCAGTGTGTGATGTTTTTTTTTGGGAAAAGCCGACCATGTTGCTGTGCCTGAGGTAACAGACAGGGAGACAACTATTAAAAAAAAAAAAAGAAGTGATGGAGAATTTGATGGAGAAGTTTGCAAAAGCCAACATTACTTTCAGTGAAAAAGCCAACCAGGGTAACCCTACCCTAATAGAGTTGTCACAGGCATGGGTTGGTGGTTGGACTAGATGAACTTAGTGGTCTTTCCAACCTTAATGATTCTATGATTCTATGATTCTACATTCTTTCTCAGAGCCAAAACATATTATATTCCTCCTCAAGATGATTCTCAAAGTGGAGCAGCCACTGCCATTACCTACACGGTGTGCACTGAGCTCGAGATGTGCCTTACCTAGCTGTGGCTGGGCTCTGTTCATTGGATAAAGAGAATCACACAGATTTCTCTCACATCAAGCATTTAAATCCTTTTGATTACATTATTTGGATCTGCATAATTGTTATGCTGACTTCCTCTATGAGCACAGGACCAGATTTTCATCTGAATACAGCTGTTGGCAGCATATGGAGGATGGTAAGGTGGGTCTAACAGATCATTTCCAAAGACGTATGACTAAAGATAAAAATAAGATCTTTTGTTTTTAGAGTTTGCTTCTCATTGCAATGAATTTCATGATTTACAGGATAGATAAAATGCAAATATCAGGAAAACACTCTTTCTGGGATTTCAGAAGCACAGTTATTTTAAGATCTTTCTCTTCAGATATCAGAGAAGGTTTGGCTTTATAATAGCATGGAAATAAAAAGCTAATGTTAATAATCATGTTCCTAAATTATGAGTTGTAGGAAATACTGACAGCTCTTCATAAAGTAGTCTCTTTGATTAAGCATGTGCCAATCTTGTCAGTCAATCTAAGCTACAATTAATCTCCCTGTGTGCTGCAGTGATTATGAGCTGGATGCACCACAGAGCGCAGCATCACCTCTGACTTGCTTTTGGGAGGGATGCTCTGTCAGCTTCAAGGATACCATGAGGATCCATTAGACTCTTCTTACAGAGAGATACAGGGCGTTAGACATTGTTTTGAATTGAATATATCCTTTAGCACCTTTGGGCATTAAGTTCTAAAATGGGGCCTTCTCATGGATAAGTCTGAAATGGTTCTTGTCTACCAATAATTGCTGTCATGCTTGTCTGGTAGTTTTGAAGGGCAGAGACATATCATTCCACATCAGTGGATCTGTTTGCATTTGACTCCCTCAGGACCTTCTCTTCCCAAAGCTGGCTCTGCAGTGTTCTGTCAGGGCACTTTTCCACAAAAGTTTAAAGGCTGAAGAGAAGGTTAGTCAGAGTGGTGTGGATTTAGAGAGACTGAAAGGAAAAGGATCACAGGATAGCTGAGGTTGGAAGGAACCTCTGCATCCATTTGGCCCCAAATCTGCACATACAGAGATATCCAGAGCAGGGTGCCCAGGACCACATCCAGGTGGTTTTCAAAGATCTCCAAGGAGGGAACTCCACAGCCTCCTGTGCCAATGCTCTGTCCATCCACACAGCACAGAAGTGCTGCCTGGCATTCAGAGGGAACATCCTGTGCTGCAGTTTGTGCCCATTGCCCCTTGTCCCATGGAGAGGGGCCCACAGTGCAGTAGGAGGGCTGGAGGAGCTGCCACCTGTGAGGACTCATGTGGGGCAGTGCCTGCAGGGTGGGCCCCGAGGTACGGAGCCATGCTGGGATGGTGCTGGAAGAACTGCAGCCCGTGGGAAGCCCGCAGGGATCAGTTCACGAAGGACGGCGTTGTAGAAGGGACCCACATGGAGCAGGGGCTGAGAGTGGCTGTGGAGGGGCAGCACAGACAAAGGGTTATGCACTGACCGCAGCTCCCTTCATCTGTGCCACTCACAGGGAGGAGGCAGAAGAGGATGGGTGAGGGGAAGGTGACTTTAGTTTGCTTTTATTTCTCATTACTCTAGTCTGCTACCAACAGGCAATTAATTACATTAATCATCTTTTGCTGAGGTTTTTTTTGCCTGTGACAGTAATTGGTGAGCAATCTCCTTGTCCTCATCTCAGCCCTTGAGCCTTTTTCTAACCTCTCCCTTTGAGGAAAAGGCAGAGTCACATGTTGTGGAGTGTAGCTGCCCATCAGGGGTAACTACCACACAGGGCTTTGGTGAATATGTGTGACAGTGGTTAAGGAGTTGGGGAACAGTCAGTATTCATGTGTAGGGTACAGCTCTGCAAATTGTCCCAACACTGTTCTATTATTTTATCCTTGCCCTTTCTGACATCTCATTCTACCACTGTGGCTTGCGCAAGGCTGGGATTTGTAGAACACTTCCAAATACCTTTATGGTAATCTTTTTCATCTCAGAAGCACCCCTAGTCTACCAAAGCAAAAGTTGGCATATCTGCTTTCTGGCAACCATAAATATAGGTCCTAGATGGTATGAGCCCATCTTAACATTTTCCAAAGGAAGATCCAAGATCTGATTCTACAGAAATGCTGAGGAATCTTTCCATGGGGAGGTACAAATGCTGCAGCAGTCAGGGTGTGGGCATCACGACACCCGCCCTTGTACAGGCTCTTTGACCAGGAGACCTGGCTGTAAGCAAAAGGTACTCTGCTCTTCTTCCTATGGGGTCAGCGATCTCATACTTAACCATGGAGAGAGAGAATGTGCATATGCTCTATTTTATCAGACCTCTGTGAACTCACATTTCAGGTTTCCTTTCAGTAACTTGCTTGCATGGCAGTTTTTGTCAGGAGGAAACTAAATACTGGTCACATTGAGAGATTCAAGGACACTTTTCAGTGGGGAGATGCTTGTATTTAAGATTTATAGTACCTTGCATAAAAACATGACATACTGCTTATGACATGGAGATTTCAATTCCCATGATAATCCAATCTTCTTCAAACCCTGTTAAGAGATGCTTTATTATACCTCTTCAAGTAGATCACAATGCCTGAAATTCCCATTAGATTAATTAAGCAACACTTTGAAGGTAACATTTTTAAGACACTTTGTGAGAGCCCAAGTCAAGAAATATATTTAATATGACAGCTGCTCTGGTACCACATTCCAAAATGCCCAAGCCTTTCAGGGTGGCTCATCACTCATGTGCCATGACTGAAACATGATAATATATTCCATATCTGTCCTTCATGTCTTTCCAGAAACTTTTCTTGACTCTCTCTAAGCGCAAAGTCTATTAATATTTCTATTTTGTTTTGGAATTTGTTAATATTTTGGATTTTTCAGCAATTATGCAAACCTCTGCATTACTGAAAGAGTATTTTAGTGTTGCAGATATAAAAAAAACTTAAATACACACTATAATCTGTGTTTTGATAATGACTGATTATTATCAGCAGGATATGAGGATATCATCCAGTACGATATTCAGGAAACTAGGACATGAGAAACAGCAACAAACAGAATCCTCAATATAACTGTAAGAAAAATATTTGGGGTATTTGTAACTTGTTATCATGATTATTTGTCATAATGCTATGTCTGACAGTTCTGGAAAGAAGTGAGAGGAAAATGTGTTCTGCTATGCTTTTGTCTGCCAGATCCCCTAGTCATTTAAAGTGACCTGCAGCAGATGGAGGGGTAGACAAAACTTCCCACTCTTGTGATGTGCTGCCAAACCACAATTACATTACTTTTGTCCCCCCTAGTGGATGTTCGTATTTGTGGAATAAGAGGACTCTACAAACGGACAAAGATGATGAGGCAGAGCATAATTCATCTCCTTTATCTGTGTCAGTTGAATGAGAACAGAGGCTGTAAAAAGGTCTCTAGTGTTCTTTTGACCTGGGAGGTGCAATTTCTTTTTCCAAAAAGCCAGAATAAAGAATAAAAAGCATTCTTCTTCTTCTTTTTTTTTTTTTTAACTTTACTTTTTATATTTTGGCCAGCTTCCCTTTGGACAGCTTATGAATCATTCAGAATTACATCTCTCTCTCAGAAATGTTTCCCAGCTAAAAAACAGCCAGCTGGCAATGTATGACATCAGATTCTGTAGCTGTGCACACCTCCTTGATGCTCCATTCCAGCCCTCCCTCAGAGGGGTAGAATAGAATAGAATAGAATAGAATAGAATAGAATAGAATAGAATAGAATAGAATAGAATAGAATAGAATAGAATCGTTCATTTGTAAGGTACCTACAAAGATAATCAACTACCCATTCACTTCAGGGCTAACAAAATACCTAAATATCTTTTTGAATGATGACAGATGTGAGGCATCAATCACTCTACAGGAAACCTGTCCCAGTGTTTGATCCCCCTCATAGAACTTTTTCCTAATGTCCAGTCTGATTCTTCCCTAGTGCAACTGTGTGCTGTTCCTGCAAGTCTTGTCATCAGTTACCAGAAAAAGAGACCACTACCAGAACTGCACACAATGCTCGGTGTGAGGCCGCACCAGCACTAAATACAGCAGGAACATCCCATCCTTTGACCGGCTGGCTTTGCTGTTTTTGATGCACCCCACAATGCGGTTTGCCCCCTAGGTGCCATAGCACGCTGCTGGCTGATGCTGAGCAGCTGTCATCAGCACCCCCAGGTCCCTTTCTGCTGAGCTGCTCCCCAGCCACTCGTCTCCCCATCTGTGCCTGTCTGTCATTGCTCTCTCCCAGGTGAGGCATCTGACAGTTACCTTAGTTGAACTTTGTGCCATTCATAGATCCATACAATTATAGAATCATTAAGGTTGGAAAAGACCACTAAGATCATCTAGTTCAGCCATCAACCCATTATCCATGCCCACTAAACAGTTCATGATTGCCAAATGCTTCAATGTATCTAAATTCTTCTGCAAGGAGGAATGTTGCAGCTAATGAAAACAAACAAAAAAGGTCTCAGTGGCTCACAGTTCATGCTCTGGTTCCTTGAAAGGTCTAATAACAGGTTTTGCAACCTCACGCAGTGATTTGCAGTGAGTAGTGTCCTCAGAGCTAAGTCAGACTTTCATAAAAATTTCATTACTCCACCAGGTCAAAAGACTTAGGAGAAAAGACGCTCAGGGTGTGGCAACAGAAAGCAGTGAATGGACAGGAAATGAAAATAACTTCTTCCCTATGGCAGTTGCTACAGCACAGAGTCAGAAGACACAGCCAAGAAGGGACATGAATTGTTCTGATGTCTCCACTACCAGAGAGAGGCACAACTCCCCCACTGCAGCTCCTAGCCTAGAGAACATGGCCAGAGCCCTCAGGACTGGGTGTCAAAGGGAGCAGAGTATGTCATGGAGTCCAACATATGGTCATGACTGTTCATACAGATATGGTCAGCATATGCCTGCTGCTCCTGCTTCCTGCCTGGTAGTTTTGCTCCTTCTTTCTTCTTCTACACTCATGATTGCAAGGAAATGTTACCATCTGGGTGATATTTATGCAAGCTGCACCACTTTTTTAAGTACTTTACTGTAAAAATTAATGACACTCAGCTTTCTTGTGCACATTATAAAAGTATATGAACTATGCAGCACTTCGTTTGTCTGGTAACACTGGCAGTTTATAGATGTTCTCTGAGCCAAATAACTTAGAGATGCAGAAAATGATGAGGCAGAGCCTAATTCATTTATTTTATCTGTGTCAGCTGAATGAGAACAGACACTGTAAAAAGGTCTCTAGTGCTCTCTTGACCTGAGAGGTACATTTCTTTTTCCCCCAAAAGCCAGGTGAAAGAATAAAAAGCATTCTTCTTTTTTTTTTTTCTGTTTCTTTTTTTCCTCTTTTTTTTAATCTTTTTGGACAGCTTCTCTTTGGACAGCTTAAGAATCATTCAGCATTACCTTTCTATCTCTGAAAAGTTTCCCAGTTAAAAACCAGCCAGCTGGCAATGTCTGACACCAGCTTCTACAGCTGTGCACTCCCCATTCACAGAAGTGCTTATAGACTGGAGACAGAGCTTTGTGTGCCATTGACTGCAGGTGAGAGAAGGGCTGTGAACAAACATAACTACACTAAGCACAGGAGCACACAGTTTAACAAAATGAGCTGCAAACTTTGGAGAACCAGAGGTGAACTGTGCTAATGGAAAGACTGGGTATGGTGATATTTCAATGGTTAAAATCCTACTAAAGCAGTTTGCTGGCTAGAAATAATGGTTTGGCTCAGTTTAAGACTAGTGAATGAAGCTTCCATTTTGCCTATGTAGCATTTACTCCCTTCTCTCCAGCTAGGTGAAATCGCCACATAAATTATTTTAGCTACTTTTTAACTTCCTTACTGCAGGATAGGACCCACAAGCTTCAGTTATTGCAGTGTTGCTGGGCAGTCCCACACATCTGGAGCAAACATTTGCTATAGATTTTGTTTGTTTGTGCAATAATTATATGTCACATTAACTATCATGATTAAAGATTTTCAGCTGTTATTCTCTGTCACAGTCACCAGCTCAACTGAAAAGTCTAGAAAATAGGGCAAACTTCAGAGAGTCTGAGTATCTTCTCTATCACAGGCATGAGTCAGTGCTGCCAGATACAGCTGAATAGAAATCTTGCCAGACCCCTTCCTGGACTTCTCTTTTGTATCTAGCAGTAAATATAACCTTGTGATTTATTCTTTGGATAACTTCCCTTGGTGAAGGGTTTCTGTTCAATCCACACTTCATCCCACTCTGCTTTATAACACCATCCCACTCCTCTCCTGGAAGAGAGAGAAATGGCTGTGCACTGAGAAAAAGAGCGTGTCTCATTGAACAAAGCATGAAGAATACCAATCCTCTCTGAATCCTTTTGGGATCCTCATGTTGGCTTTGGTTTTTCAAGGAAGAAGGCTCTGCCTTCAGAAGATTTCTTATCCCAAGGAAACACCACAAATTATCTCAGCTGGAGCATCCTCCATCTCTTGAGTGACACCAGTACCAAATACGAAGATTTTGGTCAGTAATTAATGACAATAAATAATGTGAATTCCCAAAGTTTTGCAGGGGAAGTTAGGAGAAGCACGGGACTGACACAGTACAGTGCCCATGGCAGGCCTCAGTCAGTAGCATGAGTATTCTGAAGGCTATGTGGTGATCCTCACTGTTTCCAGCGCACTCCTTTCTCTTTGTATCCTTAGGAGGAGCAGTATCCTGCCATGTTGGGTCTTGGCTGCCTCAGTGTGCGGCCAGGCACCATACTGACTGGAGAGCAGTGATGTGATCACAGTGCTGAACTGTGCTGCTTCATTGCAGGAGAATTGGGCTAGATGACTGTCACGGTATTATCTAAGGGTCTGCGTCCGTGACAAGGGGGACAGGCCGGAAAGAGAAAAAAAAACGAGAAAAGAGGAAGGAAAGAAAAAAAAAAATTGCCGGCGATAAGGGCCAGCCCCCGGGCGGTCCGGTGGCTAAAGCGGCAGAGAAGCCGCGGAGCCGCACCCTGGGAAAACAAAGGGAAGAGGGAAAAAGAAAAAAAAAGAAAAAAAGAAAAAAGAAAAAACAGCGGCACCAATCTGAGGAGGAACAACCAACTTTACTAAATATATCAAAATGAGGCTAGTAGAATTGTATTAGAGAGTTTACAGGCTGAAAATCTTACACAGTAAACTGCAGGAGGACCACGTGCTTTCTCTGCCGGGCAGGAAGGAACAGACCCTGCGTCTCCCACGCGGCTTCACCCCCTCCCCTCCAACGCAAAGACCCCTGGGGAGTGCACCTCCTCCCCTCCCCCTCAGAGGGCCACACCAAAAAAGGTAGTTTGCAGTAACCAGGGGATTAACTCTTTAACTGCCCGTACCTTACATGATGTAATGATGTGGAATACCGACAACAAAAATCACAAAACCATAACATTGACTTTTAAAAGTCCCATCCAACTCAAACCATTCTATGATTCTGTTCTATGATTCTCTGATTCCTGGTTGCTATGCAACTTTTTACCTGCACCATCTAATGGGATAGGGAGAATCCTGCAGGCAAGAATCTTACAGTCATTCCTGATCTGTAAATACCACACAAATGGTGGCAGAGAAGGAATGAAACCATGAATATCAACCTCCTCCAGCCATCCCAAGGAGAGTGAGAAATACGGACTCTTGTGGCTGAGAACTCCCACTGAGTTTTCTCATCTGTGCTGGGAGGGTCTCAGAGGCCAGATGAAGCACGTCACTTCTGGATGCTGCAAGTGAAGCCGTATACAGACATGGCATCATGCCTGGGAAGAAATGTAATTGCTAGGGACTGGCCACAAATGAAAAGAAGGAACTGTGTATGTAAGTTTCAAAGCAGACATTAAAGCTGAGATATGGTTGGTAGCACATCAGATCCCTTGATTTAATACAAAGCTACTCTACACAACGCAAGAGGCTTGGGAAAAGGAAGAAACTACTGACTACCAATTAGCTGTAAAAGAGGCCATCAACAGGTTCTTTCTGAAAAGTCACTCATTATGCAGTCCTTTCCAGTGTTCAGAAGAAAGGGCTGACTTTCATCCTCAGCAGTGGTGAGGATGGAGAAATTCTCATCTTTGCTATAGCTGATCTAATGGAGCAAACAAAAGACACAATGTAAAAGCACAATTGATTTTGCAACACACTTTTGAAGCACAATTGTGGGAAGGCATGACTTAGAGACTTCTCATTCTGTGATAATTGCAAGTGGAGAGTATAGGATGAATAGGAAAAAAAATTGTCTATGGAGCAGATGATGAGAAAGCCTAATGATGACGTGACATGAAAGACCAGAAGCTCCCCACTGAGTGGTAAACAAGATCTGGCCTTGATGTAGAGCAGAATAGATTATTATGCAAAAATAGCAGCTATGCAACAGTCACTAAAGTAAAAGGCAGAATATTTAGAAAACATTTAGTGATATCCTCTGTGATATTCTTCCATCTGAGTCCACAGAGAATGAGTAAAAGGAAAATAAAAAATCCAAAAGTTTTTGAAAAATCACTGGGAAAGGAAGAGAGACCATGTATTGCTTGCCTATTAAGAAATTTATTTTGCCTCATTGTATAACTTAAATCATTAAGTTAATAGCTAGCCTTTGTATTTTATAACTCTTTGAAAGAATCCATGCTGGAACTCACGTTATCCCACATATTCATAAGTCACATGGAAAAATGAGGTAATTAAATTTGTTGATGATATGCTATTATTTAAGGCAATAAAACAGAGTTCAACTGTGAAGTGTTGCAGATGGCTCACAATACTGAGGAACTGGGCAAAAAAAAAGCAGATGAGATGCTGATAAAAACAAAGTATTACACGTGGGTAAAAGCCTTCTTAACCATGCATAACACGATGGGCTCCAAATGTGCTATCAGCATGCAGAAAAAGCAATCTTTGAGTTACTGCTGACTACTCCATTAAGATCTCAATGCTATTCTCAGTCCATCAAAAAGTTAAATAAAACATTAGGAAATCTGAAGAAAGGAACAGAGAACAAGTAGAATAATAATCCTCTGCCAATTGTCTTTCTCCAGCACATGAAGCATGTTTGTACTGTGTGTAGTCTGTGTTGTTCTGATTCTTTCATCCTCCAAGAGGAAAGAAGTAGAAAATATACAAAGAAAGGCAAGAGCAATCAAAGGTATGGAATAATTTTCACATGAGGAAAAGTGAAAGAGCTCAAAATGTTTTTATCCTTTAGAGAAAAAGTTCTGCAAAGATCACTCATCTACAGTCAGGAGTAACATGTAGGAGTGAATAGGAACTCACATTCATGATTTCTCACAACAAAATATTTGAAGGTCCACTGATGAAATTGTCAGGAAGTGTGTTTAAAACTTTAAAGAAAATTACTGTGAATAATTAAAGCATGGATTAATCACCACAAGATCTTATGACTGCCTGAAGTTTAGATTGATTCAGAAACTGATTAGATGAGTTTGTGGGGACTAGTCCAAGACTACTAAGCAGGCTTTGTAATTTATCCACCTCAGAAAATATCCTTCATATGTACACTATTTTTATAATGTTTCCTTAAACCTTTTTAACAAGCCCCAGTCAAGAACAGGATATGGGATTAGGTGGGACTTTGTTAGACTGGATGTGGGTTCTGCGGTGTTCATTTTTAAAAAATGTGTTTTTTAAACACAGAGCAGACAGGTCTTCCTTCAATTTTTGAAGACGCTGAGATCAAATCCTCCCAGAAAATCCTGTGGCTTTTCTCCACTGTGCTCCCAGAATGATTCTCTCTTGCAGAATCCTGGAGGACTGGACTAGCATCTACAATGCATCCCAGAAAGCAAAATGCAAAACTCAGGCTACCTTGAGAAAATCAAGGGCTGGCTACCTCTCAGGGTCTGTATGTCTTCTTCTGGGACAAGGTCAAATGTTGACCCAACTGCCTTTCCTAAGTAGCAAAAAGAAGACCCCAATTCCACATAGGATATTGTTGGGAAGCTAGCAGAATAGTTATATCATTCAGGTTAAAAATCTCACTGACAAATGCAGGGGGCAAGAAACAGACCCATACAGATGCCATCCAAAGGGATGTGGACAATATAGAGAAGTGGGCCTATGTGAACCTAATGAGATTCAACATGGCGAAGTGCAAGGAGTACTTGAGTCAGGACAATCACAGATATCTGCGTGTACAAACTAGGAGAATATAAGAAGGACATAAAGCTATTACAGCATCCAAAGGAGGGCTATGAAGGTGGTGAAGGGTCTAGAAGGAAGGAGTTATGAGCAGCCAAGGTCTCTGGGTTTGCTCAGCGCAGAGCAGAAGAGCCGAGGGGAGGCCTCATGGAGGCTGCAGCTCCTCACAGGGAGCGGAGAAGCAGCGCTGAGCTCTGCTCTCTGTGACAGCGACAGGGCCCGAGGGAACAGCATGGAGCTATGTCAGGGGAGGGGCAGGTGGGGGTTAGGGACAGGTTCTGCACCAGAGGGTGGTGGGCATGGAATAGAGTTCAACATATATATTTGACTGAAAGGAGAGTCACTTTCCTGAAACTTTGCTATATTAATACTTCTAAAGAAATAAATGAAAATAAATATTATTAATAATTCAGTTACGGAATTTTCTTTGCAGCTTTTAAATAGAGCAAATCCAGAATTTCATCAGTTTGATTCATTGTACTTCACCTGAAGACAAAAGGTGAGAAATTTGTTCTTCTATCTATCTTTGTCTACTTTAGGTGAAGAATGATTTATATTATTCTTAAGCTATTTAAAAAAAAAATTAAAGTTCTTATACATGAGATTGGAACCACATGGGACAGCACTGTGCAGAACAAACTACTGAATGATGGACAGGAAATGATAACCTCCTATTTTCTTAACCCTGTGGCATCATTTTCATATCCCAGACAGACATGAATTGCAGGTAAAATATCAGAAAAACTAATGTAAGGATTTGATTTAAAAAACTAAATTATAGAAATGTACTTAGTATTGCTCAGCACAATTTTGTGGATAACAAAAATCTTGTCAAGGAAATACGATTTCATTCTTCAATAAGATGACAGATTTAATGATTAAACATAACTGCATTGATATAATAGACTTATAGTACGTAAAGGCACTTGATTTAGTAACTCATGACATTCTGATTAAAAATACAGAATTATAGGAAAGAAAAAAGCCCAGCTTGAAGAGAGAAATAATAAGCTCATTGTCAGATTTCAAGTTTCTGTCAGCTGGAAAAATGCTGATTTGTCTTCATTGTGGATCTTCCCCAGTAGTCAACAACCTCGTAAGTGATCTGCAAGCAGATATACAGTCACTTCTGGTAGATCACAGGTGTGACATAAGTTAGTAAGGAAGCTAAGGAGCACTAAAGACTGCAGAAATTAAGACTTTGCGGTTATTCAATAAATTCCCACATTGAGGAAAGTCCGTTGTGTTGTAGGAACGAGAGAAGACAGTCATTCCTCTGAAAGAGAGTCCTGCAACTGGAAAACCAGTGTGTGTATTAGGTGTGCTGATCCTTCAGAGGTAAAGAAAACCAATGCAATCTTTATGAATGCTTAGGCAAAAAGCCTGGAAAAAAAATGGTCAACCTGCATAATGAACTGGGAAACACCAATATTCTTGTCTTCCACACTATCCTGGCTCTGGGGAGAAAAGAAGAACCAAAACCTGGAGGGAAGAGAGGTAGACTCAGACCTTCCAACTGTGAAATTAAAATGAGGAGAGGACTGGAAAGTAGTATCTTGAAAGTGTATTTTCACATGCTCTAAAGCATCTGAAAAAAAGCATGTTTCACCCTCAGGGCAACGCTGACACCAGGAGAGTACAGCTGGTTACTTCTGATACTGAGTCACTCAGCTACCTGACTATCAATCTGCCTACAAAGAACTCTTTAAGGTGAGGCTGTGATGTGAGCATGAGTGAGCATATCTCTTCATATATAAGTGCTCTACCATCTCCAGTTGAAAAAAGATGAGATGGTATAGCCTCCTGCTTGAAACAAAAACTACATATCTGTGTTTCACTTAAATATTTCAATTACAACTAATCTTAATTAGCTATGAGAAAAGATAATGCAAATGAAAAGGCATGATCCAATGCAAGAAATAAATTCAAGGACTATCTTAAGTTTTCATCATATTTTTTCTTGTAAATGTTTGCAATCTGGAAAGTGCTAAGCTACACGTCTATACTATTTGTTTTCTGAATTTAAATGTGATTTGCAGAAATGTTTTGTAGAATTCACGCATAACAAAGATCTATGAAATTTCATAAACCAGCTAAAAAGAACTCATGCTGAGACTTTCTCTCACTCTGGGACTTCATTTTATTTATTAGTGCTACAGATGTAATGTTCTCATGCTACATAGGGAAAGCAAAACACTAAATAGGAGCAGTAAACATTTATGCAATGACCAGAAAAGTATAACACTGATTCATCATTGTATCGTTGAAAATGTGATTATGCTTTTTAAATCTGCGTGTGATTACTAATTCATTCAGTGTTCTCATCTTCACAAGTTATCACAAACAATTTGTGAAGGTGGATGACAGATGAAGTGCTCTTGGCAATGGTGACACTGAAAAGGTGCTTGGCATCCAGGCAGCATTAATGGCCCAGTGCTGCAAGTCATGAGCAACTGCAGTGCTTTCTGCCTTCAGTGTAAGGGTTAAGCTTTCCAAAATTCAGGCCGTAAGTTACTGCACAATGAGCGGATCCTGCCAAGGCAATTACGTGCTTGTGTCTAAATTAATTATAGGAGCACAGGGTATTGTTAGCTGTGATTGATTTAACCTGGAATCAATTGGAAATAAAGCTTTAACTTTCTTAGTTTGTGGGAAATGTGGACACATAGTGCAGAATGAAACAAACACAGCATTACCTCTTTCATCTAGGCAGCTAGAGCATCAGGAAGAGCAGTCTACAAAATTTCTTTGAAGTTAATGGCATTAATTATGCTGATTGAAGATGTGCCGCTACAGAAACATGTTTTTAAGGTACAGGAGTTGTGGTCCCGATCCTCACTGCATCCACATGTGAGGGTAGGTTGTGTCTCAAAGCTGCATCCTCTCAGAGGGCCTTCCTCCAGTTCCTTTATGAACAACTTCCCCAGGGTTGTTCTCACAACCTTGTTGTGATCTACATTTCTTGCAGGAGAAGCAAGCAGAATTTCTGTATTTACAGGTGACAGAATGTCCAAAATGGATGTATTTATAGGGACACAGTGAGTCCCACATGAGGACATGACAGTGAGGTTGGACAGGAGACAACAGGCAAGTGAAATCATACACTGGAAGATATAGGAAGTTGAGTTTCATATGAAAAGCTCTGCCATATGTTTTGATTTCTTTTCCTTCCACCACTCTTCCACTTCAAGTAAACCTGGGGAGGGGAGGGGAGGGGATGGGGTAGGGAAGGGAGACAGGGAAGGAGAGAGGGAGGGAGGGAGGAACAGAAGGAAGGGAAGGAAGGGGCACAGAAGGACGTACCTACAGCATCTGGGACTGAGATACATTGACAAACACATTTGCTGCATGAGCTTCCTTCAGGTTTGTATTCTCTGTCCAGTAAAGGCACAGCATTGAATCCAAATGCACTGAGTTCTGACAAAGAGCTACTCCTCCCCCTTTAGATACAGTGTATCTTCGAAATGTAAACACAGACTATTAGGAATAATGATGATAGAGATAGGCAGAGTATGAGACTGTAATTCCTCTCCACTGACCCTGCAAATTTGCTCTGTGTGTTTTTCGTGTAATAAATTCTCACAAAATCCCACTGGAGTACTCAACACAGACAAACAGGAATCTATTTTTTCCCCAGCGTCATCCTCATACAGCCATTTAACTATGAGAAGAAAAAAGGAGCTTGAAAATATCAGTGACAGTTTAGAAGGGGTTAGAGTAAGTTATATAAAATTTCACAACAATTTGTTGAATTTGAACAGTAAATATTTCCCTTCCTTTCAAAGGGCACAAAGGACTATGAAAATTGCATCCTTTCTCCCATGAACACCTCCAGGACAGCGAATGTTCATGTAATTCCCAGCACTTAGGCACCCTCCAACCTGCACCAGACCTGAATTTAGAAAAGTGTCAAGATTTTCTGAAGTCTTGAACCTTGGTTGGAGGCTTGGAGAATCATTATGGAGTCTGTTAGTCTTCAGCTGTGTATGGCAAATATAATCTCTTCCCAGTTCAGAAACCCTGGCCAGCTCTTGCACCATGACTAGCCACGCAAGGTTTCTGTATGTCTTGATCTTCAAGACACTGAGACAATGCAAAATGCCATACGTGCCTTGTGGTGTTTGTAGTTCCTAACACAAGTTTGGTAACACTGGCCTGAAAGCAGGAGAATCATACTACAGTGCTCTTTGTATAATATCCAAGAAATCAGAATTAATGACGCTCTTTCATTGCTCATAAGCTATGACAGTAAAATGGAAAATGATCAAAGATTATTATTTGGTTTGAAGTTTAATAAAATTATGGAGAGCCAGCTAGTTCTTCTGTCTGAACTGCAGTCTGGTTGGGAACATGGAACATGGTAGAGCAAAAGCTATATTTTATTATTGCAACGGTGCAAACAGAACTGGAGGCCTTCAGCTTTGTCTTTCAGAAAGGTCTAGCAGCAGCTCCAGAATAAGAAACTCTGGTGAATCCCGTGTCCAGGAAAGGAATAGCGGAAGGCACAGATAACCCAGCTGTCCTTTAAACTGCAGATCTAAAAGAGCTGGCTTGTTCAATCCAACCTATTAGATAAGGGATAGATAAAAACAATGGCAGTAAGTTTGTTTTGGACATTGCAATGCCTATTCCTTAGGAAATTTTCAATTATAAAAATAGTTTTAAAAAAGATTTAGAAGAGTAAAGACAACCATGACCTGCAGGTGTGAAACAGTGGATACAATGCTTGCTACGTGATAGTCAATGTGAGTTTTGTAATTGTTTTTAGCAACCTCCTTAGGGCTTTAAAGTATTCAGCACATTACAGGGGACACTAACACATACACCAGCTTGATTTAACCTTTATTTCCTGTAAAATCTCATTTCTTCCTTGATCTTACTATAGGCATTGTAGTCATGGAGAAGAATTGAACTTCCAGGTCACTTACACAGATAGGAAATCTTTGGTTTCTGTTTCTGGATCTGAGAGGCAAAATGCGTAAAATATTTATCAGAAGTTAAGTCAGTATAACTAGAAAGGAACACCTGCCTGCTGCACGCAGCAGAACAGATGAGCAGTTTTAAGGGAACAGTTTGTCTTCAACCCTCTGTATCTTCCCTGTAACAACTGTGTTTTAGAGCATTCTTACAGAAAATCTCAAGATCAAAGCACTGCTGTTTTCCAAACTGAGCCACGAAGCCTGTAATAAAAAAATAATAATAATAATAAAAAAAGCTGAAGTTTAAGAATAAAAGGTCACTGAGACTGATGTATCATATTCCCACAGAAACAGATAGCTGAAAATGTGGGTTTGGGAAAGGATCGGTATTAAGTGGAATCAGCAAACAACAAGGAAGGTTCTTGTGACAGGAATGGGTACAGGGTGGATTAGAGTCAACCTCTAAGTTACAAGCTGGGTAAAGAAGGACTTAGCCATGGTGATGCTCTCAGAGTTTTCAAAGATGCAATCATCAGGAACTGGGAGAGAGTTCCCAGAGCCCTGGAGCACAGGATCTCAGCAGGGGCTGTTTGAGTAAGACCAAGGAGCTGAACTTACTGAAGGAACTGAAGCTCAGCTGAGATGGCCAATGCAGAAATGGAGATAAGAAACCCAGAAAACATACAAGAGAGAAAAGACTGCTGTTAGGAAGGAAGCAGTAACAAAACTAACATGCCGCCAAAACATGTGAGTTGGAACAAACAAATGTTTAATTACATTAAAAAACTCAAGGGGAAGAAAAGGCTAAGCCTTAAATGTATTTCTTTTTCTGTCTGTTTTTCCAGACATTGCCTTTCTCTGTGCAAGTCTATTACACTGGAGCTGTGTACAGCTTATATAATGGTTTCTACTACCATACAGTTACTGTTCCCATCTTTTCCTTAGGAAAGACTCTTCCAGCACTGATTAAAGGCCACGGACATCTTGTAACAAAAACAAACAAACAACAAACAAACAAGTATATACATATTAATTACTACTT
The DNA here is from genome assembly GCF_002078875.1 of Numida meleagris. Taxonomy (NCBI): domain Eukaryota; kingdom Metazoa; phylum Chordata; class Aves; order Galliformes; family Numididae; genus Numida; species Numida meleagris. Next base: position 119,468,802 of record NC_034409.1, on the reverse strand, counting down.
CCCCACACAGGCAAATAACGTTTTGCAAATGTCAAACACTGTATGAAACCTCCATGTTAGAAACTCCAGGCAAAGAAACATTCACATAGGAGAGATTGTGAAGATGAAGACTGCAGCATTTATAAACTTTTCAACATCCTACACAAGCCCAAAAGCATTTCTGCCAATCATCTGAGTAATAATTTCCAAAGATATTGGCCAATATCCTTGCTTCATTTTATTCTGGGAATATCTGATAAAACTCTCTGTTTCTGAGACTTCTGACACTAATAGTTTTTTTATTACTATTGTCTCCAGCGATTTCCCCTTCCTCCATCTTCCATCACTACCATGAACACTATGATGACAATGCTACTTTTTTTTCAGCAAGATGCTGCCCCATCATTGCATGACAAGGATTGATACCCAAGTCCTCAAAAAGTGTATACACACTATTTCTAAAAATACCAAAGCCTCAAAATGTGACCTTGATGAATTTCAGTTTCTTACTGCATCACCCCATGGGCACCTGTGGACTGCCACACATTTACTGTCATCTCACTGTAGTGTTTCTGTGCTTGTGCCTGATCTCACTGGTACCACCATCCCACCTCCATTGTTACATGGCTCCCTTGTTGCTGCCATTTGCTTTTCTTTCTGGTCGTAGCTAAAGCACAGTGCACCTTCTGTTCTATCCTCAGGTTGTTCACTTACTTAGGTAATAGTGCAGTGATTTACCATCAGTGTACAGGCAGTGGGAAACCAGTGCACTATCTCCTCCTTCACCTAATGCTGTATGCTCTTCTAAAAACCTTTTAGAGAACGGTTGGAGTGGTTTCTGAGGGTGTACAATAAGGCTATTTTGCAAAGTACTGTGTGCTTAATGAAGAATAAAGGATCAGGTGACAATTTATTAAAAACTTCCTACTCTCAGATTGCACAAAACAAAGCACCAGGCAGAAAAACAAGTCAGAGCTGCCAAAGGGCTTCCTTAAGGAAGTGAGTAATACCACTGACACTTCTTTCTAATCTAAGAAGCACAAATAATGATGTGGGCGAACAAGCAATGTCTAATCCTTGCTCACCTGGACACTAACCATAGTTAAACAACTGCTGCCTGTTGTATCTTTGAAAATGTACTTCAGAGCCTGCTGAAGAGTAACGATGCTGAAAGATGCTTTTCCTGCTTAGACTGTAAACCATGCTTATGATCAGCTCAGTGGAAATGTTTGCCTCTGTGCCTGACCAGAGAGAATGGTTCAACTCCAGATGATAGCCTCCCGAGGTGTCACTGCAGGGATGAATGCTGGCTAATTTGTAACTAATCTCAATTCCTCAATTTCTTATTTCCCATTCTCTGTTTTGGTTTGGTTTAAATAATGAAAATCTCCAGAACTTTCATTGCCCTTTCCTTTCAGGAAATATCTGACAGAGCATAAATAATGAAAAGTTCAAGAGATTTCTGTTTCTTGTGTTTCTTTACCTTGTCCTCTTCAACAATGATCTCAGTAAATCTCTTCGTAGCAGAATCTCCCTGCTTATCTCACCAAATGTGTCTTAATAAGGTTATGATAAATCTTCAAAGAAGGAAAGGCTCATCTTCAAAATCACTGAGCATTTTTCACTTTTAAGACACTTTCCTCTCTTTAAGTACTGGGAAATGACACTAACTGTGCAACTCATCTCACCAGAGGTAGGTATTTACATTATGGATATCTGCACTGCAGTTGTCACCATGGGTTCTCTGTATGGTCAATGAAGAGAAAGTGGGATTTCTACAGAGTGATTCAATTCTGTCAGAAGAAGAATGAATCCAGCCTGGAAATACCCGTTTCTTTCTGGTGAGGGAGTCTATATTGAGTTAATCATATGTCATTCCAGTTTTTGGCTGGTGAAACTCCAGCAGCAAAGTGAATCTCTAAGCCTAAATGCTAACTCATACTGCTCAGACATCCAGAATGGTCCAGACTTGTAGACGTAAAGTATCCCATCTCTTTCTCCATGCCAGTCTTACTTTTACCTAAACCACATGCAAGATGCATTCTCCACCTTATTCTTTCTCCACAGCAAGGAAGTGCCTGAGCACATCCATTGCTCTTAGCCAGGCACAGACTTTCACTTTTACTGTCCATATGGGTCAAATTTGACAGGGCTGAGCAAGCCCAACACAACATATGCAGAAATCACTTCTATGCTATGTGGTTGCCTGGTCAGATCTCAGCAGCAAAAGGAGGTCCAATCATGACCCAGGAGCCCAAGAAGCAGAGCAGCCTCCTCTATAGCAGGCTATTAATAAGCCTGTTTAGTTGTGTCACCCACAGTATTTTCACCAAGCTGTGTCAGTAGAAATGCTTTTTGTTATCCAGCATGCACCGTATTAACTTAAGGAGAATAATACCTAAAGCAAACTCTTGTCTCTGTAACAAAAATAGACAGCATACATTCACTCTGGCGTCATGCTCATTTAATTCCTCCAGACTTGGTGGACAGATGAAACTGATGTCAGAGTGGTACATGGATGAATTGGGAAGAAAAAAGGAAGGGTTGTTACACATGTGAGTGAGGCTGATTTCTCAAGTACTCAATGCCTGATGAGCTGAGAGCTCTTCTAAATAACAGCCTGAATAGCAGCTGAGATCCTCTGAGAAGCTCTGATTCCATTAAAAGTGATGCACGCACCAAAACTCACCCCTATTTGGCAACAAAGGGTGCGGCTTGGAGCATCTGTCATTTTCCTTTCCTTCCGCCATAAAAATCTATCAGGCAGTTTCATCTGCAGTGCAAAGGACATGTAAATCAACACACTCAGCTGCTGGTGACGGGTTGAGAATGTGATTGTCAATACAATAGGAAGTTGTGCCAACTGGCACTCACCCATTGTGCTAACATCTCATACATAATGGAGGCCGTTTACCAGAGGGATGGGATGTAAAACAGGATGGTCTTCTTGTGATTGAAAGGGTGCCAGAGAATAATAATAACAAATAAATAAAGAGGACCCTGACTTGCAGCTATTTTTTTGGAGCTCAAGTGCAGGATCAACTAGCACGATGGCCAGCATGGAATTGTTGCAAACACAAGAGGGACTGTTTGCATTTCTATGTGTTCTGTGCAGATGTTTTAAAAATAAATATATCTCATCATTGCTAAAACAGATTTTTCTAGAAATACAATTTTGTACAAGTGTCTTAATGTCCCTCAGTAGGTCAGCTAGTTGGGAAAATTTCTTCAAGGCATGTGCCCAGCCAGTTCCTCTGCCTGGGTATGGTATTCTTAGTCATGTAATAGACACGATGACTGTGAGAACTGGTAAGTGCTTTTTCTTGAAAAGAGAGAATGAAGAATGAAATACCGTACCAAGGGCTGTACTATATTAGAAGCGCTGAGGGGAAGGCTTGCTGGCAGTGCTTGCCTGCCTCTAGACAGATCCATTAATCCTCCACTTCAATAACTATCGAACACTCTCTAAATTAACAGCAAAACAAATTATTTTTGTGAGTAACATCGACATTCAGGAAGAGAGAATGAGGGTAAAAGAAAAGGAAATGCATCCTCTGTAATACTAGGACATCTGTATTCAGCAAATGGTAAGAAGTACACAGAAAATCTGGGTTTCATTAAAGAAACTGCTGGGATGAGATTCAGGAAAAATAAGTTTCTTTCAAAGAGAACTTCCTCCCTTATATACAACAATGAAAAGTTGTCAATACAGTGGCTGTCGAATCATAAACATATTATGTATTTCACACCTAGAAGAGCAAGATACCCTAACACTCACAGAAGCTGCAGCTTTTCCACATACACTTCAGAGCAACTTCTGAGAAGCTTCTTCTTTGTCCCAGCACAAAGGAACAGGGGATTTTCCCTTATTAGCAGGCAGCAAGTGCTAGAAAGCTGCCCTGCTGCAGACACCACGCACAGCCCTGAGTAAAGGGTGCTCGAGTACATGCACTTTTCTTGCAGCAGGAGATGGGAAAGGAAAACACCTGTAGGTGAAGGGAACACCCAGGAGTGTGGCTGTCAGCGTGCAGGTGGGGAGCATGGGGTTGTGTGTGGGGCTGCTGATGGACTGAGTGGCTTTCTGCGGAAGAGCCGAATGCTCAGTTACCACCAGTGTTCTCAGAGGTTTTGTTAAAAAACACTATCCTCCAGTTTCCATCTGTAAATGAGAATAATTGTGCCATCTCATTGATCAGATGCTTACAAATGCTGAGGCAGTATTACATTAAACAGCATACACCTGGCCAATTTATGTTTGTGTCTGACCTCTGGCTTTAATGTAATTCAGGGATGAGAGAATTGGTTTTGTTTTGCTTCTCAGTAATTTAATGAGAAGCATTAGCTCAGCAGAGTAGCGGCACCTCTGTCAGAGGAGAGGTGTTGGGGTGCATAAAAGCTTCCTCCTCCCCCTCCCTGCCCCAGAGCATCGGGCAGAAGGCTTGTCCTTGCTGCATGTGACAGGTGAAAAGCTGAATAACCACTCTGCTACCAAAAGCAGGACACCTACTGACTCTTTCTTATGTATTTTAGAGGAATATTTTTCCAAGGCCTCCTTGAATTTCTGTCATTAAAACTATCTGGCTCTATAACCATGTGTTCATTTGGCAGGGAAACAAATTATAGCAACAGATGAGCTGATTTTGCTGTCATCATGGGCAAAGAGGGAGGGAGGAATGAAAGCAATTAATAGAGCATTTGGGGATATGAAGTAAACAGAAATCCATTTTCTTCCCTGCCTTCTTTACTACACCCACACTCAGTCGCACAGCTCTCTAATTTGCTCTTTTACATGAGACAAGATTTCAGAGAAGCTGTAAGACTGAATACATTCTGTTTAGAATAAGCACAAACTAGCTAGAGCTTGAATTTTAGGCTAACAATATGTGCAAGCCTGGTTTTTTGTTCCAGAACAAATTTCAAAATATGGTGGGTGATGCAATGCCTAACCTGAAGACTAAAGGAGCATACTGCAATTTAGGCTATATTTTGGCCTTATAACCTTTATGGAAGTAGAATTTCTTTCCTATTTTTCTGCTAACAAACTATCTCATTTGTCCATTTGTTGCCTCTCTGCCAAGATGTCTTGACACCTCTGCCTAGAAGAAATAATCCCTGCCCCCAAAAGCCTACAGTCTTAATGGCCAAAATGGGGAGAAGAAAAGTGCTGAGGCAAAGATGAGGAAAGGGCATCAGTTTTCATGCTCAACAAAGCTAACAAGACAAATTGATTTTCTACCTGCAGGAAGTTTTTCATCTCTGTCCAGCTTTCCACCTAAGCGCTGCCTGTCTACACAGAGAGCTAGGATGTAGAGATGCAGACAGAAAGCACAAGCGCGTGTTTGTCAGGAGTAGGAAAAAGGGCTTTTCACCAGCTCCACTGCATTGACAGAAAATCCCTGCTGAAGTTGCAACCTGACAGGAGTGAGGTGCTCCCACTGGATCTTTGTTCTGTTCCTGTGAGTGTGGGTCACTTTGGTCACAGGTGTATGACACACAACTGTCACAAGAGTGAAAAAATGCACTGAAAAGGAGATGGAGTCTAAAGAAACTAGAAGTCTGCAAGCTATAACAATGAACCACATCCAGATAGTAAAGATACTGTTAGCTCCATGTCACCCCTGTCCAAGGGTATCTGAGGGATTTGGGCAGGGGTTGAGCTTTTTTGAGCAACACAAGTGATTAAATTGACCAAATGAATGACATTAATTGTCATTGATATTAAATCTTGTAAATGCATATCTTCTTGTCATAGCAGAGATTTGCTTGCTCAGACCAAACCATATCTCTTACCAAAGCTTTTCATTAAAATTTCATTCTTACATTTTCATTAACAAACTGGGTTTGGGGGATAATTTTCAAGTAGGTGGAATGTCTTAAAAATGAGAGAACCAAGATCCCATGCCTGGTAAATAAACAATTTAGAATGCTATTTATTTTGAATTAAATCAAATCAAGGATCATTTACACTAAGTTATCACTTCATTATTTAAAGCATGTACAGTATTAAAGAGAGATTTCACTTTGTGAAAATGACACCTTGTTGAAGACCAGAAAGTGATTTGTTTTTTTTTATTTGTATTGAATACAGCAAGATGTATAAGCTCAGGTCATCCCAAAACTCTCCGCTATTTTTGGCCATGTTAGCTGTTTCACTGCATCTAGGGGCTACCACAAGAGGACATGCTCGCTCAGGCAGCCCCTCAGCAGTTATAGCATCATAGAATCAGGAATCACCACGGTTGGAAAAGACCTCCAAGATCATCCAGTCCAACTGCCCACCTACCACCAACACTTCCCCACTAAGCCATGTCCCTTAGCAAAACATCTAGACATTTATTGAAACACAGCACAGCTCTGGTTTCAATTCTTTCTTCTGGGCACAGGAACCTGACATGCAACGGTTCCCTGTGCCCTCCCACAAAACCCCTTCCTCTGCCTGAAGCACCCTGACACTGAGGCAGACACAGGGGCTGATTGTAGTATCTCCTGCAGGAATTGTTTTCCTTTGTGCACATGAACGCTTATTTCCAATTATTTATGTGCTTTTTCTCAGACAACTCCTTCTGGGCAGCCATTCCAGCCTGGCTACCCAAACAGTTTGTAGAATCCTTAATTCCAGCCAAAATGTACTAATACCTCATCTGGAGCATTTTAGCCTAAAAACTATTTTTCCTGTCCTAATATTTACTCCTACAAAGTTTTTAGAGGCAACAATCTTAGCTCTGCTCTTAGTTAGCTCTAACTTTGTAGTGCTAGGCTGAACAACAGTAAATCTCTCTTTTTTTGTTTCTGGAAAGGTGTATCTATGATTCTACAGATAGCCTACATATACATATATCTTATCTTGAGTCTATCATGTTTTGATATCAGAGAATGGAGCTCCACACGAGGTCGTACCTTGTAGCTCATAATCCTATATCCTGTATTCCGGTACCTTATTAAACTTAACATGGAAGTCTAGCTGTTATGAGCTAGCTAGCTATTCTATTAGCTTATTCCCAACTGAGCAATCCTTATGTGAAACATTTACCATTTATTCAGAACTCCTCCTTTTGAAATTAAAATTTATTTTAATTGAATTTTTAGAGCTAAACAAAACCATTCAGCCATGGCATTCCATCTCCATCATGCTCTCTAATTAGCACAAGGGGAAATTTTGAAAAATCAACTGTGCCAAAAGCTTTCCTCCTTTCCATCTTTCCCCACCCCCAGCAAACCTTATATGGTTCTAAGCCAATGCCGTGAAAATAACTTTGAATCTGAAATTAAAATTAATAATAGAAGAAGGCATCTGATGAAGCAAAAGAAAAAAATATATTTATAATAAGTACCAACTGTTGAGATGATTACTATATTGTTAATTTAATGGGGTTTTAGCATTGTTGGAAAAAAAAAGAAGAGAAATGGCAGACAGAAATTTAAAACTACAAAATGATGTCATCTTTTAAAGTATCATCATGTCAAAGGATAATTGACTGTATCAGAGAAGAATAGAAAGAAGCAATAAAACAAAGGCTAACTAAAAGTGACTGCCATTCTGGGGAGGAGGATCAGATCCACAGTAGTTGATAGACTGTGCGGCCAAATGAGGCCTGTAGCTGTGGCTGGTTTGTCTTCACCATTAACTCTTCTGAAGGTGCTGACATCTGGGCACAGAGGTTTTGCTGTTCTCAAATAAGAGCTTTTCTTTGTTTTGTTCTGTCCCACCAAAATATGAGGCTTCAACATATTAAATACCACAAGGCTTCTTCTGAGAGACCAGGTGCTAACAAAGCTTTGCAGCCAGGACAAACTTGGTGGGCCAAAGAAGCTGGAAGTTACTTGAATGTCACCAGGCTTTGCGTCTTGAAGACAGTTGCATCCTGAAGACCAGCCAGAAAACAGGATTTGAAGGTTTGGGCTTAAACTAGGTTGCCTATGCTTCAGGTACACGATGACTTCATGATGGACAAGTCTCAACAGCTGGTAAAACTTTTCTATGCACATTAACCTATCCCAAATCCAAAACACTCTTTAAACTTTCCCTTAGCTTCAAGATGTTCGACCTTCTGGATTTTACAAAATCTGCAGAACAGAGGTACCTAAAGTCATTGCTGTTTTAAGATCTTTTTACAGAAAATATGTCAATTAAAAAAGTCTTGGAGAAGTCCATTTTATGCTGGGCTTCTGGGAAGGCTCCAGCTGCACAGCTCATGGTCTTGCTCCTGTCACCATGTGAGATACTACTCTTCACCTGTTAGCTTGCTATAGAACCATGCAGGTGGCAAAAGCCAAGGAAAGAAACAGCAATTAGCCATTTACAGACTTAACTTGTCAAAGTTATACAAGGTATAAGAATTACAGAATTTTTGTTAGGTTGTTTTTTTACTTGTTTGTTTATTTGTTTGGACAATACAAGAAAACAGCATGTAAGAAGTTAAGAAAATAAATGCTTTCTTGCAACACTTGATTTCACAGCAAGTCTTGACTGAAGGCTTTAGATTAAAAATCAGTTGAACTTACAAGTGCCTGCTGCAGACAGACAATGTCAATAAGGAGTACTACCTATTGGCAGCTGACCTTGGAGGACTGTAGATAACATTGTAATGACGTTGGAAAGGGAGAAATATTGACAACCTGTTTTTGTTCTGTAGAAGAGATAAAACGTGTTTACTAAATGGTTTAGTAGATGTTGAGACGGCTTAAAATATGAGTTATCTAGGAATATTTACATGAATGCAGTAAGTTGCCCACACTTACTGATAAATCCCAACATGAAAAAGAAAAGCTAACTGTAACTTAATTTTTCTTTATCAGCTACTGTTTTTTATTCATGTGGGAAAAGTGGAAGGTGGAGCCCTGAGCTTCTTTTCTGGCTCCTAAAACAACAAAGGAGCTGGAAAACTGCCCTAATGGATAACAGAGGAGGCTGCAAGAAACACAGGGCTTCCACTCTCCATTGCTGTACTGGAAGCATGCCTGAGCATGCAGCAGCCTGGCTAAGGACAAGGCAGAATGAGAGGTAGTCTGCAGAATGGCTTTGCCATCCCTCATCTCAACTACACTGAGCATCAACTTTCTTGATGAATTATTGACAACAGCTGTATTATCCTCTGCTTTCTGCAGCTGCTTGGAGAGGAACTGTGTGCCAAGTTTGTTTTTCTCTCTCAGTAATTCCTCTCCAAGGGCAAAGGAAACACTTTGCCACTGCTGCTTCATGATATTTCCAACATGGGTATGGGCCATGCAAGGATATAAAGCTTGACATGCAAATGAGAGAGCCTGTTCTGATCTGGTACTTCAGTGCTTATCTTCTTTGTTTTCAGATTAACAACATTTTTAACCATGTCTCACTTCTCTGTGCAAAGATCTGAGCTCTGATTATTGGCAAGCAAATGCTCTGTTGAAAATCAGATGTGTTTGGATTATGATTAGACCATAGTGAAGCAGGGAAAATATCAAAAAATTCAATGACTTCTTGAGATTATTTACATAGGGAAAGAAATTTCAAAGCATTCACGTAAGAATCTCTTCACCCACTGAATTCTAGATAAAACAACAAAGGATATTGTTTACATTTCTAATGAGCGCTCACTAACCTGAGGAAGTCAAGCCAGCTCTCAGAAAACAGTTTTTTCTGTTGGCTCTTTTGTCTTTGTCCTGCACAGGTATCGAGAGTGGAAATCTCAGAAGTAACTCATGAAATAAAAGCAGTAAGTAGTGGCATAATTTAGAACTGTCATGCTCTAGTAAAAGGAACTTCTGCTAGTGAGTCATAATGCTTAGCATATATTAAATGCTGCTATGCCTAACACAGTGTTATATATTCCCAAATGAACCATCAGTGTACAGATGCAAATTGCACTATTGTGTAGATGTTTTTGTACTTCCTTCCAGAAAACACAGTTTCACTGTCAACACGTGGGCAAGCTGTGCTGCCTTGTACTTGCAGAAGGAAGGACAGCGCTCTGGCAGTGTCCCAGCCTGGCCAGCAACGCTGAAGTTCTTTTCCCTGCATTTGCCACTACACCCACATGAACGTACAGTGCTAAGGCAAGTCAACAGAAAAATGAAAGTGAGGGACCTAACTATCTAAAGGAACGTATCTCTAAATTAACAACTGCAAATTCAGGTCTTAGATTCTCACCACTTTTTCAGTGTGTAAACCAACCAAACGAAAAAAAAAAAAAAGTGTTATTTTAGGCTTCCCAGCATACAAGCTAACTTACCATGGAGTAAGAACACCTCCCCATGTTGACATAATCAAGCACAAGGTAAAGAAGTAGTTTTGTCACTAATCTGAAAGAAAAGACCTTCTGCCAGAATAGTTACAGTCTCTGGATTTCTCTGCCACCCAAGGAGGCATTTCTGATCATGGCAGCTCAGGATCCATGGTGATTTTGCTGGAGATATCAAGAGCGTATTTGAATACTAATAACTTAGCCTTGAGCAGCTGACAAAATGTTGCACTTCTAGGACCTGATCACCAGATATCACACACAGTTATTCTCAGTCCAGCACTTTTGGCTGTCAGGCATGACTCAATTGCAACAGCCAGACTGCAAAAGAGCGTACACTGAGTGAAGCCATGCTTAGAGGACAGCTGCTGAATGTTTACCTGTTCAATAAGACAATCTCAGCACATTACTTTTTCTTTTAAGAAATAGTTCAGCCATAGTACAGGATTTGAGCAATAATTCATACTCCTCAGTTTTGAAGTTGTTGTGGATGTGTAATGCTAACAGGTATGTCGTGCTTTGGGATTCAGTTTGAGAACAATAAGTATATGACTTGCAATCTATAATCACATTCACAAGCTCAAGTCACACCAGAATTTTATTTTTTTTATCCAGGGAATGTATGTAGCCCCCTGTTTGTTTTCCAGAAGTTTTCAGTCCTACCAATGAGAATCATCAGTCATCCAGAACTGCTCAATTTATTCTCATAAATTCACTTTTCTTGCCATTTGCTTCTACAACAGTAACATACTGTGAACTCACCAGGGACTTCTCTGTGAGTCTTTCTCTTTCAGTCTCTTTTTATTCATGAGGGTCTGTCCTTGGCTCGTTCTTCTTCTCCCCTCTTATGGTCTCTTTAAATAATCTCACCCTTCATTTCACATCAAGATCTGTGAGCAGATTTGCAGAACTGCTCCATGCTTGCCTACCACATTCAACACAGAGCTCCTGTGGCTGTCCTGCCATCAGGCAGAGGCAGTGTTACTTTAGCTGATTTTAATTATTGGTGACTGTAGAAGATACTCTGGGATTCTGGGAACTTGGATAATTCAAGTTAAATTAAATTGAAGGACAAACAGAAGTAAATGTTGTAATTTAAGGATTCTAAATTCCAAATGATTTTTTTTTTTGAGAAATTAAGGCCTCCAAATGATCACACAGCTAATGGGAATAAGGTAATGAAAACTACCACAACAGTTCAGGAAAAAAGTAAAACTCATAAACAGAGAAAGCTTGATTATTTCCTCTCAAAAATGCTGAAACAGAAGAGGAAAACAAAAACAGTAGATTTTCTACTGTTTTCTACTAAAATTACAAAATGAGAAGTGGTATGATAAAGAACAGTGGAAAGAATACAACATTTTAAGAGAAAAAGAGGGAGGGAAACACAGGCGAGCAGATTAATCACTTGGGCAGCAAAAGCAAATATTGCAGCTTCAATAGCCTGCACAGCTTCAGGGCAAATCTTGACTTCTTGAAAACAGTTAAAGCCAAAGAAGCAAAAGGAAAACCAGATAAATGTAACATCAGCTATCAAAGGTGGCTTGTGTCACACAATATCTCTTTTCAGTAAGAATCTGATTTTCAAAAAAAGACTTCTAAATGATATGATGGATCCTGTCCATCTGTACTGCCACATGATAGTGACAAGCTGTCCCACATCATTATCTATTACTGAAGCTGGAGAAGAAAAACAAATATGAGTACTGTAAGGTAATCGATCAGATGGGTTTATTTTTTGTTTCTTTTTCTTTGTTCCTGTTTAAGTTTTTGTTGTTATCTTAATATCAGACAGAAAATTATGCCTAGTATTGGAAATGTCAGTACTGGCATTTGGGAGTTTATCAGGGAAGTTTTCAAAAGCAGGGACAAAATTTGATATTTCTCTTACCTTGTATTTTCACAACTGATCTGACATATCACTGGGATATTTTTCAACAAAGTTTACTGATGAGAGGTGGCTGAGACCATATTCATCCACAAAAAGCTGGGGAGACCATACAGGAAGAACTGGATGATTGTTGTGGTTTAACCCAGCAAGTGGCTGAGCGCCACAGTCATTTTCTCACCCCCCACCCCCCACCTCCCAGTGGGATGGGAGAGAGAATCAAGAAAAACAATGTACAGCTTGTGGGTTGAGATAAAACTATTTACTAAGAAAGAGAAAATGAAAATAGTTACGACAATATATATATATGAATGTAAATAGCAAGTGATGCACAAGCAATTGCTCACCACCCCCGACTGATGCCCAGCTACCCCCCCCCAAGCAGTGGAAGAGAGAGAGATGAACTCCCCCCCCATTCAAAACTCCATCCGCCTGATGCCATATGGTATAGAATATCCCTTTGGCCAGTCAATAACAGAATTGTTATAAACAATCAATGCTATGACAGCTGAGGGAGGAAAAAAAAAAAGGGAAGAGAAAAAGGGAAGGGGAAGGGAGTGAAGGGGAGGGGAGGGAAAAATACGTTAAGCAAATGATTTCCAAAGGAGATATTCTGAGGTCAAGAAACATCTGCAGTGTAGGAGGAAACTTCACTACTAGCATGATTACCAGCAGTAGCTGAGGAATCAGCTGAAGAGACTCCTTAATAGTCCAAGACATTCCAAAGAAAAGAAATGGCCAAAAATGAAAACCCTTTTCTTAAAATCCTCAGTACTCTTCTGTACTGCTCACAGTCTTCAGTCCCTTTTACAGCTTAAGCCTGGAGCAAAGTTTTGGAGGTGTCAACACATGCAAGTGTTGCTTGAATTTATGCACCAATTTGCACTTTGTACATCCATTTTTAAATCACCCAGAGGAAGTTACCAGTGCAGGCCAGCTTTAGAGAAGTTGGTTAGACTGCATTCGGGGGAACATGGAAACCCTGTGTGGGATGCCGAACCCAGGAGAAATATGATTCAGATGCTCTGGTAGCTACCCCAAATTGGATGACTCACCGCCACAGCAATGGCCAGCAGTCCCTGGACTCAGCTAGCATAAAGGTTGAGGGTGTCTGTGTACGTCCAAAGTTCCGTTTTGTTTTACAATATAAACTAAACCTTTACAAGAATAGTTACTATGAGCTAATTGTTTTTGTGTCACTACAGAAAGGGATGTTTTTGCCCAATAAATGAATGGATGGGAGGTGTTGTTTAATTGATACACAGTAAGCATTCAGATTTGTTACTATCTAGGTGACTAATGAGATGCCCAATTTGTTTCATGGTTCCATAGAAGGCAAGAAACACGTAACTTCAAGCATGTATTGAAAAACTGCCTGCATGCCTTCAAGTCGCCACTATGGACACATAGCTCTGTAACTGCCTAAAGCATTTTTTCCATTGGGGTGAGCGTCAGGATTGTAAAAAAAAAAATGTGGAAGGAAAAGGAAATAAGCCTTGAATGGAAGCAAAATTCAAATTGAATTTGTGAGGAGAAAGCTAACCAGCCTCCTATTTGAAAGAGAAGGCACTCAAGGTCACAGAGACAGGTAAGTGTAGAACATTTAAATAGGAATAAATGGTATCAGGACATTTACTTATAAATCGTATTTGTATAAAGCCATAAAAAGTTACAGGTAGAGCTGAACTGAAAGATCACTTTATTGTAAAAGAACAAAATGAAAGGACAGCAAAAGCTTTTGAGATAAATTGTGTTATAATCAGGTTCTCAGAAATCCATAGCAGTGGCCCAGCTACTTCCTTGAAATGCCACAAGTAACTTTGTATGAGCATGGTGGAATAGTGGATCAGCATGGAGAAAGCAACAACCACAGTCTGAGAAGGAATTTTGTCTGTGCTACAGAAAATCCTTTTCCATGCAGGGCCTTCTTTTCTCTAATAGTGACCAGGCAGGTGCCTGATCAGATACAGGTACCCTGAGAAAGGAGGAACTGTATCTCTGACATGCAGCCAAGAGCATAGATGTGGTATGAGAGGTGCATTTGCCCTTGGGGAAGTGCAAGAGCTTTCCAAAGTATTCAGGTGGCAAGCACAGAGGATTCTGGAGGAAAAGGTCTGACCATTCATGCCCTTCTCATGTCAGAGAAGGGAGAGGGATGAGGATGAAACAGGGGGTCCTTGAGATGGGGACCAAAATGGTCTGGCGAAAGGATGGCAGTAGAAATAGACATGTGGCTGCTGATAGGAGGGAAGACACAGAGAGTAAAAATATACGAGAGAAAGGAGTCAGCAAAAGCCAGTCAGTGCCAAGCCATCCTGTCCTGGAGTTACATTGAGCTTCCCCTTTTTATTCCAGTTCCGATGTCTCCTGCATGTGGGCACTGGTTTCCTAAGCTGAAAGGAGCCATGGCTGTGTTATTGATGAAGGAGTTTTGTTACAGAGTTGTTTACATCATGTTGTGTAGGGCAGTGTGCTTTGTCATTTTTAAAGTCTGTGACAGCATCTGCAAATATAAAGCAGAAGTAAAACCCAGGCTGGACCTGGACTAAACTTACCACATCATTTGTTTCCAGGCACCTACACATAAGCAAAAAAATTTATCAGGAGTGATCTCACGCCTATGTCATAAATGGTGAAATTCTGTCATTTTATATAACTGCTTTCAGAAGAAATGTTACTCTGCATTTCTGTCTGAAATGCCACCTGACAATATCAAAAAGACCAAGTGCCGCCCAAGGACTGAACTGAAATGTCAGATGGCGGCTCACAGCAGCTCTCTGTGATATTATTCTAGCACAGGCTGACTGATTGACTTATCAGCTACCTGGAAATATCCTCCATTGGGATTGACTGTGGAGGTGCTAATAAGAAAGACCTCATTCCTGTTCTGTAGCTTTTAGTACAGAAAACAAATAATAATGTGAGCAATGGAAATGATGAAGTCCATTCCCCTTTGCCACCTGTTCCTTATGGCTGGATTCTGGGCTGTCAACAATAGCCTATCCTCCATAAAGGCACTACTACAGTCTCTCATTTACCCAGCTGCTTGTTTTCAGGAAACCCAGTTTTCTAGTGTGAATTGAAAGTTGCCTACAGTTCAAAAGTTGCCAGAGTGGAATAGACACATGGACATGTACAAACACACAGAGGCCAAGGAAACATTATTTCCTTTGCGGACCAGGCTTAAAAATAAGCTGTAGCAATCACTTCTCAGACAGATACAAAGAAAATCCATCAATAAAGAGAAAATTGCAACTTAAATAGAAAGTAATACTGATCTCAGTATTTGTTTTCGATCGCTAAAACAGAATATAGCACTGTAATAATCAGGTGCCTATTTCACCTTCAAGCAAGCTGCTGAAGAAAGAACTCATAATTTCAACAGTTAACGATGGAGTAGGTGTTCTGAATAATTTTGTTTGAAGACCTGACCTCACTCATATGGCAAGTCTCATACAAGCACTTAGACTGAGTTTGCATTAAAAGGTCCGTAAGTTCACAGCAGCACTACAAATAGTGATGGGAAGAACTAAGGATAGTTATCAGATATATCAGATACACATATCAGATGCTGTTGACACCCAAACGCTTTCAAGAGAAAGCAGTAAATGCCATGTCCATCTCATCTCTTCGAGATACCAAAGGACTGCCAAATCCAAATTCCTCAAAAACCTTAATCTTCCCAGAAAAAGTTGATCCTTCCTCCAGGTTTACAAGAAGAGGTTCCCACCTGACAGAAATGGCTCTGTTTTACCATCTTGCTCAAGGTGGTAAGGTACTTGCCCAGCTCCTTTCTCCCTTTCCCAAGGAGCAAGGAGTGCCCTAGGATAAGGATAACGGGTTGAACAGAGCAACCCCTTCAGGCTTGTTTTACCCCAGTGGGTCCCTTGAATCCCCTCCTGCGTTCCCACCTTGGATGGCTCCTACTGTCCAGGGGCTGGTTAAGGGCTGAGTTTCCCAGAAGGGAGAGCATTTCCCTCCTGCACGGGAGCCCCACAAGAGCAGGGTGCCCCAGGGGGGACAGACTGTGCAACCTTATGCAGTGGTGGGGGCCTGGTAGGTGATTGGAGTGTCTGTCTTCATTGATAGGCAGAAGGGAGGTGGAATGGCGCATGGGGAAGTGATGGCTGGTGACCCTGCAAGGACAATGACTCCATCATTTCCCTGGACAGCCTGTTCCAATGTATTACCACTCTTTCAGAGAAGAAATGTTTCCTAATATTCAACCTGAATCTCCCCTGGCACAACTTGAGGCCATTCCTTCTCATCCTATCACTGTTGCCTGGGAGAAGAGGCTGACACCCACCTTACCACAACCTCCTTCCAGGCAGTTGTAGAGAGTGATAAGATCTTCCCTGAGCCTCCTCTTCTCCAGGTTAAACAATCCCCGTTCCCCTAGCCACACCCCATAAGACTTGTGCCCCAGAACCTTCACAGCTTCATTGCTCTTTTCTGGACATGCTCCAGGGCATCTTCTCTGCTGCAGCAGCCTCTGAGGCTTCCTGTACACCGACCTGAGGAGTGAGTGACATGGCTCAGCCATGAAATGTCAAGGTCTCTATCACTGGAGAGATGGATAGTGTGTCAAAGTGAAGTTTGAAAGGATATAGCGTGCATGAGAGCAAAGGAGAGCAAGAAGGCTTTGTTTTCTGTAAGGCACTGGCAGGAAAAGTGTTGAGCAGCAGAACGAAGTAATCACCTCTCATTGCCTGCTCACTGTTTTTCTGGGAAAATAGGGCTTACCCATGTTTTCTAAGTGAACAGGACCACAATAAATAAAGAACTGAATGGATAAGTCTATGAGTTTTATCCTCTTAACAGAAACAATTCAAAATTCCTCTAATAAAATCTAGTAGCACAGGACAAAATGGGGCCACACTGATTTACACCTTACCCTTTTGCTTATTTTTCTCTCAACATGCCCTCAACAATTTTTCATCTTCATACTTGTTGAAGTTTGATCTTTCATCTGTTTCCTGTTGCTTTCACTAAATGTTTGGGATGCCAAAATTACATGGTTAGAGACTGGTGATCTTTGCTGTTCCTCAGTATGATTTTCATGAGCATAGTACTGCTATAATGTTTACTTTTCATCAAAAAAGCAAATTGGTCTTTCTTTGATTATGAAAGCCTAAAACGTGGCCAAGGATCAAGCTGCTCATAAAGGCCACTTTGAGGAGATATCTGATAGGGAGGAACTGGCAAAGAGAAAAGAGGGATTCATCGTAAATAAGTGAGAATAGGAAGAAGAAGGACCAGGAAGTTGGAAAGGGAGTCTACAGAGGAAGAGAAATTGGAAGAAAAGAGGAATAGAATAAAAGGAAAGCATGATAGAATGGATGATGATAAGGGAGTGAGCTGGGTACTGAAAATGCTTTGGAGATGAGAAAGTATGCATTATGTACCATGCTGGGGAAGGGACAAGATGTATGCAAAGCACTGAGTGACAACAAGGGAAGGGAAGTCACTATGCTTGAGCACAATGCTGTCATTCAAATCCTAAACATTTTATTTTGATTCTCAGCAGCGAAAAATACCATCTTCAATGGTATTTGGAACTACATAGCACAGCAATCAAAACAAGTGAAAACCCAAGAGTGATCCGCGTTAGTGAGAAATATGATTCAGTTACAGATTGTCACTCTAAGGGGCTACTATTAGTTGCAGTCCCCAGCATGACATATAGAAAAGTGCATCTTCTCAATCCAACTACCCAGAACAAGAGACTGAGGTTCCCTAAAGGGGAATTCAGACTGATGGTTTTTCCACCAGACTCATCCACTGTCTTTCATCTTATTAAATTGTGTGCTCAGTTGGAATTTTGATTTTTTTAAATATTCTTGTAACTCTCTATATCTAGTCAATGAGTAAAAGAAAATAGACCTCATTGCAAATCAACATTCTGGACATTATATAGTCTCCCTAAAAATGCCAATGTTTTCAAGGTTGTTACAGCAAGAAAAGGAAAACAACAAACAAACCAGCAACAACAAGAACAACAATAACACTGTAGTTTCTACATTTAAAAAGTATACTTGTTATGTGCGTAATTGCACAAGAAGAACATTTAGATTAGATGTCAAGGGAAGTTTTTTACTGAGAGGGTGGAACAGGCTGCCCAGAGGGGCTGTGGATGCTCCATCCCTGGAGGTGTTCAAGGCCAGGTTGGATGGGGCCCTGGGCAGCCTGATCTAGTACTTGATCTAACAGCTGGCAATGCTGCCTGTGGTAGGAGTCTGAAACTTGATGATCCTTGAGGACGCTTCCAACCCAAGCCATTCTATAATTCTGTGATTCCATGATTCTAAGATCCTGGGCTTGTAAGAAAAGTCCATAGAAATATGAAAGACTGAGGCTTAGTCCAGTCTTGTTTCTCTGCCCCATGACTCCATGCATTTGAGCAGAACATCTTAACACTTCAGCTCCTACCTTTTTTAAGATCAAGCTGTACATTGGATATAAGATTAGTATTCACACATGGGCAGCATTTCCAAAAGGTTCATTTTAAAGCTGAAATCCTCCCTTGCCTGGCAAAGCAGTTGTAGAAGAGATCTAAAAACAAGATTTAAAAGTTTACGGACATGAAAGTCAAGTAAGACTGACAACCACTTCAAAAGATGCGCTTAGCTACTGTGGCTTGGTCCTAAAGTAGAAATACTTTATTTCTAGCCTTCCTTCTCATCAATTCTCTATTTTTATGTTTATATCCACTTCCACATTTGCTTGAGAACAAGAGTTAAGAAGTTCTTAACCATGACAAGTCTTCCTCATCCAATACAAAGTGCGTTGCACAGATAATTGTCCTGGTTTGCTACTTTCATCACAGCACCTCTGCCTTTCTTCCCTAATACTTTACAGCAACATAACTTGATTGGTCTTCACTGACAAAGTACTTCATGACTGAGGCTTACTCTGTATAGTGTTTCAAATACAGTTGATTTGTAATCCCCTTCTTTGCACCCTAAATGATGTCAGTCTTGACCTCCTTCTTATTTTCCATTTCCATCTCAGTGTTTTCTCTCTGTAATCTCCACCTTAAAATTCACTTTCTCAGTGCTTTCAGAATGATTTCGTCTTCCTTCACATTCCTTTTTATGATGCTCTGCTTCTAAGTGTTTCCTCAAAGCACTTATCACATAAACCAACACTGTACTGTAGTCACTGTTTCACTCATTTGCCTTCTGATGCACTGCTTCAGTTTCTCTGTATCTATCTGTGACTTTCCAGCTATCCCTCATCTAACTAGCTCTCAGATCAACCCCTGGCAGCCAACTGGATGTTGGCCTCCGGACAACGTTCGCTATTTTTTCATTATAATTTGTAATGTGATGATGTGAAATGTGCAAACTTTGCAGTCAGTTCGAAACAATGTATTAATTGTCTGTCTCCAAAACAAGTACTTTCCTAAAGCCATGCTTCTTGATCACACGTGAAACAATAATTAGTAATTAATATGTTTAAAATATGCATGGAATAATACATCTTTGTAACAAAAATGTTTGTTATCCTTGCTGTTGTTACTTCCCATAATAAAGAAATGACTTCCCCAGCACGCAAACAATGTGACATCTACTGTTAGTAAGGACAAAAATCCTTTTCTACCCACAATGACTAAATCTAATTTTCCTGCTGTTGAGCAAGGCTATGTATTTTCTTTTTAGTACTCTCTGGGTGTTACTCTTCATTGAAAATACTATGGTAATCATACCTACAACCCTAAGAAAGCAGTAAATAACCATGTCTTTCTTGTGTAGTTGAACAGCATTTATCACTCTGGACGGTAAAGTCTTGAATCTTACAAGGTGATGTAAAACAAAATTATTTCCACTTTTGAGACAGAAAGAAAAGCTTAGGTGAATTGAGCTGTGGAACGCTTAGTGTTTTGTCTCCTCCTGATTAACAAAGCAATATTGGATTTGGTTCAGTTTTACTGAAGAAGAAATGGATGCACTCTCTTCACCATTTTTTTCTTATACAGCCTGCCTATTTACTCCCTGACTTTCTGTGCCACGCGCAGAGTTTTTAATATTTTCTAATTGAAATTTAAAAGTGAATATATTCTTTTTCTTCTCTTCATTTGTCTTCATCGGGAAGACATCCAAGTACTAAAACCAATGACCTTTTCTACTAGCAAAACTGAAATGCCAGCACTGTGCACTTTACAAATACATAGCAAGACTGGGACAGCAGGAGCTCCAAAAGCTATCGGAAGGGGACAGAGTGGAGCTTGGGGAGATCAGGAGAAATATAAATGCCAACTATGTATTACATGTGGTGTCTGAAAGGTCAAAAGACAGCAAAACACTGTGATATGAAAGATAGCCATACAGCGATCATTGCAGGCATGATTTACAAAGCAGAGAAAGCACTTCAGAAATGTAACTTGAAGGAAAGCAAGGCTGGATAATGTCACTATTTTTTAGTAAGTAACGGAGATACAGCTAAAAAGAAAATTATATGAATGGAAAGAAATCATATCACAGAGATCAAGAGAAAGGAAACTTGTCCCCACAGAACTTGGTCAAAGATTTCTGTACAAATGCACTTGCACATTTATTGACTGGAAGGACAAAGAAGAATGAAGACAGTGGCACCGAGAGAGGATGGAGGAAGAAAAGATGGGAGAATCATAAAGAAATGGGCTGCTCTGTTTCTTTGCACAGGAGGTTAAAAGTAAAGGGAGAACATTAGAGCTAAATCCCCAATTCTATATGTCAGTTATATTATTGGGGCATTTAAGGAGAATTTCTGAGTATCATCTTGAATTTTCAGATTTGAATGTTAGCAGACTCCTCAGGGAAAAATGACTAAGAAGAAAACATGTAGCTTTCATCTGAAGCGATAGATGTAAATAAAACAGTATTTATGCAAAACCACTAATATTTGCAAATCAAAATAAGATTATTATTATTATTATTATTATTTAATCTCAGAGCATTCTGCTAAGTTGCAAGTGTCCATTTCGAGGTAGATATCATCAAGTGCAGGATAAAAGGGAAGAAGCACCCCTTCTTTGTACTATTTTATACCCTTCTGGCAAGGAGCTGAAAAAAAGTGACTAGAGTCTCAGAAAAACCTGTATTGTCACAAAGGAAATATAACAAAACCTTGGCTTGTTGTGATCCCTGGAGAAGAAATGGTTGATCCTTATTAGTCATGGCATCTGATAACATGAATAAAACATGAGCTAAGTTCTTTCAATAAAAACCTTTAGATGGAGTCTGTGATCCATGCAAATCTACTAAGGAGATCAACAAAATAGAGGGGTTTTCTAATTATCAGCACACTGCACCTTACACATCTTTGTATTAATCCAGTGCTAAACACATCAGTATGGTAATAAGCCTATATTTACAGCTCTCCCTTATCTCTACTCACGTTGAGATTTTAAATCATTTTTGTTCAGTCTGGGGACACCTTTGTCTACTATCTTTGCATTTGGTTGATGATTTTACTGACTACTTAGACCTATTAGCTTTTGCTTCTTTTGTGTGTTCCATGAAGAAGACAGTGCTAAAAGCAACATATTTATTAAGACATAAAAAAAGCTCATAATTGGTGCTTAGAGGTGATCTGAGAATTTGTATATTATGTTACTCAATATTTCTATAATTAAATGGATAATTTTTACATTAACTTTGCAGTATTTCATGATCACTGCCCTGGGCCTCAATGTTCTTCATTTCAATGAACAGAGTAAAGAAGAAACTGATGAAGCAGTCCTAGGGGATATGGAAGAGAAGGCCAAGTACTCTCTCTTTCAGGGTAAAGAGTACAAGATAGAATAATGAGGAGAAAATCTGTCTGAAGCCATTTTTTTCCCTTTCTCAGGTGCCTAATAAGTAGACTTCTTCTACTAAAATTTATCTTTAAAAGCTATGCAGTGTATCTTTTATGCATAACTCATATTTTAACAGTATGGTAGCTCTAGGTAAAAAAAAAGAGTATCAAGTATATCTATCTACACAATGACTAGACCAGGGACAAGTGCTGAAACCAGTTTTATTAAACATATTTATCAATGATCTGAAGAATGTAGTCCATATTGAAATCCTCAATGGCAATGGCAATCAACTCCAGAAAGACCTCAGGGGCAAAAAGGTGGTAGTTATGTTCAAAGCAGATGCAAAATTATGCAAAAATAGCCTAAAGCATATCTCCACAATGATGAACTTCAGTCTAACAGGGAAGATATCTTAGAGTCATCCCTGAGGCCACAAAATCTCTGAATTAAAAGTAGCAGCCAGAAAGGCCAGTAAAGTATTGAACAACATCAGAAGGAGAACTAGGAATAAGAGAAAGGTCATCATTTGGATGCTGTACAAAACCAAGTGTATGTCTTGAGTACTGTGGATAGTCCTGGTCTTCGTATCTCAAGAAGGATAGAGTGGAGTTAGAAAAAGAGTAGAGAAGGTCAACTGTAAAAATCAAGACTGTGAAACAGCTGTCTTACACAGAGAAGTTTAAAAGGCTGGAGTTCTTCGCTTGAGGAAGGGAAGACTGATAAGAGCATATGTTTGAGGTTTAAAAGATCTTCAAGGTGGAAAGCAAACAGCATATCTCAACTTTAACATCCCTCATACAAAAGTTTTGGATGCCATGGAAGTATCAGGGTAGTGGACAACTGAAAATGCCAAAGTTTGTATATTTTCTCTAAACGACATCAACTTTTTTGTAGCATTGGAGTCACAATATCCATTTGGATGGGGCTTGTTCCTCTCTGTTGGGATGATTTTTATGTTTATTAGATCTCCCCTAGAAAGCAAAAAACTGCTGAAGGAAAGGAAAAAAACTCTGCCTGCAGGTATCCTATAAATTTCCACCTAAGTGCCACATCTTCACATAAATGTATATAGTATGCAGATTAACTGATTGTGATTATCCTTTCATCAGCAGAGGATACGACACTGTGTTGATATGAAAGACCATATCTACTATGAAGATTTTGATTATCTCATCCCCTTCACATCCAGTATTAGAGTACAGAGTGAAGATTTTGTATTATTTTGCTTGTTTAGGAAGACAAAAATTTTCACTTTTTTTGCCCAGCCTCAGATACAGGCCTATACTATAAACAATCCATATGAGATAAATAGCCATACTGGTAAAATCTTTCCCCTAGTGAAGGAATAATGATGTTATAATTATAGAGGGAAACCTACTGTTATCTTTAATTTCATATTTGAAGAACCATTAACTTCTGATGTGAGTACCAGAGCTTATGTTTAATGAGGAACTGTTTACTCTGACAACTGCATACAGGCTTTTGAGCTGAAATATTTGCACTGAGTTAAATGAACAACAAGAAAATACTTAATGTGCTTCATACCCATTAAGCAGTAATGGTACTTACCTAAGATAGCCTACTGCTGCAAACTGATCTTATATTCATTAATATACAATCTTTGTGCCATTGCTTCCTCTGTCTAAAACAGGACAAAAACAGTAAGTTGGCTATAAAAGTAATGCTTTCTTCCATCACAGAGAAGTTCTGGGGGCATCTAATGATTGTGCACTCACGGCACTCAGATGCTTTGCCCAAGTAATTCGGTAGCTTCCCTGGGTTTGAATGTACATGGAAATGAATATAACTAATTCTGGAAAATAATTCTTGGTATTTCTGTTAAGAAAGTTTGGTCTGTCAGCTTCCAAAAGATCTGCAAAGAACTCTGAGCTAATTTCATCAGAAAACTATTAATGAGAAAGACATATGGTGCCCAGAAGATTGCCAGTATGAAGAGTGTATTAGATCATGCTCTTATTTCTTTGATAACTGTAACACATAAGAAGCAAAGAAATCTTCCTGATTCCTGTCTATTTCGTCAGGGAAGACCTAATTGCCCTGTCTCGCCTGAACTGATGCACATACAAAGAAACCCATTAACTGAATTCTGCTATCAGAAAACTCACGTGAAAGAGGTATCAACCTCCCTGGCCTATCTCTAAGAAAGATCCAGGCCTCTATTAGTTATTCTGTGATTTATTCCTTTTAGAAAAAATGTTCAGTCTCTGTGAGGATAAGATTTATTTTTATCGCTATTGTTTTTACTAAGATTTATTATGACAATAAAAAAAGAAATGGAAATTACCATTGACAAAAGAATTGAAAGCAAGATTTTTGGACAACTGAAAGGGATGGAGGAGATGTGACGCTGTCAGTCTGGTTGACAGCACAGGAAAAATTAAAGAGAGAGTGTTTTTGACTCAACCAAGGGGCTAGTATCTCTAGGCAAAACAGAACGAATGTCAGCGGAAGACAGTACTTGGAGCAGCTGGCTCAAACCGTACTAGAATCTACAACAAAGGTTAAGCTTTTCTTCTTATTAATTTAACAAGAAATAGATTTGCAGTGTAATCAAATAGAAGCTTGTGGCACATTCTTCTTTATCTAATCCTGTCTTCTACTTTTAAAATATATAATTTTTTCTTCCCAGCTAAAATGTGTACATCAATTTCTCAATATGGTGAAAGCAAGCATCACAGATGTGTAAAAATGAAACATACCACATAGAGATAGAGCTATAGTTTATGAGTCTGGGCCATCAAACAGGAAGGACTACCCAATCATTTATTTTTAGTGGGTATAAAAGACCTCATAACATTCATTTGACTCACTCCCCACTTTCTCCAATAGGTACAACTGTGTGTCTAAACCATCCCAGAAACTTGCATGCAAAACTTATTCCTAAAGACCTCTGCCAGATACTTAGCCTATTTCAGTACTTTGTCAACTTTATCACAGAGTGGTGGGGAAACAGAAAGGCTCTACACACTGATAAAAGGAGCAAACTACATCAAAGAGAAGATGTGAGCCTTTCATCTCCTTAGTGTATGCTCATTCCAGAACACTGCAGCTTCCTAACTGGACAAAGCATAGAATGGAAAATGTGGCTGATGCAGTATTTGCTGCCTTCCGTAGCATAGATATGAGGAGAGTACATTGGGTGACCATTGTACACAGGACAGGCAAAGACCTAAAGATCTCACCAATAACTATAACACCTGTATATCCATCCAGGAACATGCCACCAGAGCAACAACGACTGTAAGGACTTGGGTGAAAGGACCTAAGATCTGAACTTCTCAATTTAAAAATACTAAGTTATATCACAATGGACCAATGATTTTTATGGCTTTTTTTTGTTTCTCAGTGTCTCTGCTTGCAGAAGAAAGGTATGAATACTGCTACTCCAGTAGCTTGTTTATGTTCACAAGGCAAGAGCAGCTCTGGTTTTCACACCAGCTCCTCTGAAGCCAGAAGTTTAGCACCGGAACATGTAGAAATGGACCAAAAATCTCTAGATGCTACACTCCCATGGTTTCTCTCAGACAAAAGGACAGTAATAGATGTCTTCACTGTACAAAAATTAAATAAATAAATAAGCTGGGTGAATTAAGCACTGAAGAAAGGCAGCTGTTAGATGGTACTCTCCTGAAATGTACAGCAAGTTCAGCTTTTTCCCCTTAGGATCTGAGATGCAAGTAAGCAATATAGGGTGTTGCCTTGCTGCAAAAGAGAATAAAGGTGGACCGTGTCTGTGGAAATACTCTGCGTAGACAAAGGCAGGTGGTCAGAAGAGGCTCCCACAGAGCTAACTTAGATAAAATTTATTTATCTGACATTGAGGTGCAGGTAGCCTGGGGGGACTTGGATCCAGAACCTGTCACATGCTGAAGGGTAACAGGTTTCCAAGCAGCAAATCATGCAAAGAGCTGAGTTTCAAAGAGGAATGCTAAGACTGACGTTACTATTAAATAATCATTCGGTTTGAAAAAGACACGGTCCTGACTGCAAAGTTTTCAGTGTATCTGAACTTAGACCTTCATGTATGCCTTTAATTTTAGTTCCTGCTAATTTAACCCATGTCATATCAATCAATTTCTATCACTGTCTCACAAAAATTCTTCTTTGGATTAGATGTGAGTGAGTCACTCACAGTAAATCATGTGTTTAGCAGGAACAGAGAGTTTTTTTTAATTCATATCCACAAATAATTTGATTTTTACTCACTTTGTTGCTATGCCAGATAATTTAATGGATGTTTTCTGAAACAAAATGTCAGCCTGTGGCATGATTACAAAGTGTCCAGTGAATGCATTCCTACCTGTATTCATTATTTTTTTAAATTGTAAATGGCTGACCTCCATGACTGATGCAAACACTCAATGTCACGAATTACTCGTGCTTCCAATTAAGCTTTTCCTGTTGTTAAATCTCAGGAAAGCACTTAAAATTCATTCAGCATGTATGTTTAAATAAATATGACACTAATAAAAATATTTGCAAATATCAAGCTAGAGACTTGATAAGCCCAGTGAAAACCAGTAGGAATTAGGAGACAACACTTGCCCTCCAGATGTGTCCAGCACACTGAAGAGATTCACTTCTGGGAGTCAATCTTCTAAATTGGAGATTACCACAATCCTTTATACTAGAAGTACCCTGCTACATTCTGAATTTTTTTGGCAACTTATTACTTCTGCTAAAATGTATGGCGAAGTAGCCATAGCACTGGAGATGGTCAGAAGGTTTCCCTCATGTATGGAAATTTAGCTGTATTTCACAGAAACAAGCTCCCATGTCCAAGTTTGCTAAGGTGAATTTGAGTGACAGAGATCCGTGCAAAAATATTTCTTCATTGGTTTATCTACCATCTATCTAATCTATCTATTGAACCTGACAGGTTCAAAGTGTATCTAGAGCATATAGGGAGCAGCTGAGGGAACGGGGATTGCTCAGTCTGGAGAAGAGGAGGCTCAGGGGAGACTGCACCACTCTATAACACCTGAAACGAAGTTGTGGTGAGGTGCGGGTTGGCCCCTTCTCCCATGTAACTAGTGATAGGATGAGATAGAACGGCCTCAAGTTGCACCAGGGGAGGTTCAGGTTGGATGTTAGGAAGAATTTCTTCTCAGAAAGAGTAGTGAGGCAGTGGCACAGGCTGCCCAAGGAGGTGGTGGAGTCACAGTCCCTGGAGGTGTTCAAGAAGCGTGTAGGTGTGGCACAGAGGGATGTGGTTAGTGAGCATGTTGGTGACAGACTGACAGTTGGACTCAATGATCTTTGTGGTCTTTTCCAACCCTAATGATTCTATGATTTGATGACATAGATTCTTTAGCTGTAGCAAGAGGTTAGAAGAGCAATTCATGCATTTTCTCTTGAGTTTTAATAAATATTTATGTTTTCTTTTTTCTTCTTGATCTGTCCCTTAAAATCTGCTCCTACACATCTTCAAATGGCACTAGTCCTATGCTGAGTTTTATTGCCCAGAGGGCCTCTTCACAACATCATAGTCACTAAGGGCATCATGTAGTTGCTTAAGCAGTTGTCCTCAGGAAATCAGGTACTACAAGAGGGCAATTTAAGCATGATTTTTGGATATTATAGATAAATGAGAGAAATCCCATCAGAAGAGAATAGAGAGGAACCCACCCATGGCTCACCCCACAGTCAAGTTAGCCAAGTGAAGACAGGATGGGTGAAATGTGGTAGGAGCAAAAGCAGCAGCACACAGTCCACAGTCATTTATAGCTACAGCCATTTGGCTATGAGTGAATCATTTGTGCAAAACAGGTGAGCTTCAAAAAAAAACATCAGCCTATAGTTTTGGCATGCAAGGATGTTGGCACCATACTTTGCTTTACTTAGTGATACCTTTGCAGATAAATTATCTTCAGCATTTTCTGTCTCTTCAGAACCTGGTGCTATTTTCCAAGAGGTTACCTTGCCTAGAAGGCCTGATATCTCAGATAGGATGGAAGAGAAAAGATGCGTAGTAAAACTGATGTCAAATATTGAATCCCAATATAAGAATGGTAGAAAAAGGCTGAAATATGGATTTTAAAACAAAATGTATTTATTTTTTTTTTTAGATTTGATTAGTTACATGATTGCTGAGGAAAAAGGGTAAGTCATATAGGCAAAAGACAATGCAATATCAGAAACTATTCCCTTAGGAAATCAATCAAGTAGTACTTTCCCAATTCTCCACTAACCATTCTGGGAAAAAAAAAAAAATCTCATCTCAAGTGTTCCATGTAAAACATGCCAGGTAAGACTGCACTGATGTATGAAAGGTGGAGAGAACAACAGGGAAAGAAAATTGAATGTGCTACTGCTTCAAGCACTAAAATGGATTCTTTCCAAATATATATCACAAATTTTCAACCTGGTATGATAGCAATTAAAATTGCTTGTCTGCAATTAAGTGGCAGTGTGCAAGAACTATTGCATACTGCCTCCAAATAGGATTTTTCTAAGACCAGATGGCTAAATGGCATGTTTCACAAGTGCCACATTTTAGCAAATGGACCTGGAAAGGCTGTTACTTTTGATCTTTATCTTCATTTATTTAAGCAGAAATGATGAAAGAACAGGATGCTTCAGGCAGACTAAGGTTAATAGGTATAAATTGTTCTCTGGAGTATTGACTCTTTCAAGTCAGTTATTGATTCCCATAAACCAGCCTACATCTAATTATTTTTTATCTTACTGTAGTAAGAGTATAGGCAATAATCACATCCATGTAAGGTCAAATACTGAAATTAGTATCAACTTTTGCTTGCACTTTCATTAAAGCCTCACTCTCCCTGAAGTACAGCCAGAGATTAATTGGAAACTCTCTTCTGTCCATTGAAGATTTCACTCCAAAATGCCCACTTCACACTGGAATGCTGTGAAACACACATGCACACACTTGTGCACACACATACATTCACGTGGCAGTTTATCCAGGAGTCCGATGGCCAAAGTACTCGGCATGCTGTAGAATGTCAGGCAGAGCAGAGACCTGAATTTAAATCATCTAGCTCCCAGATAAGTATGCTGATCCCTGGGCTATGGGTCAGTTGATTATGTGTTTATGTTAATCACTTTTATTTTAATCTAGAATGTCATCTTGGACACAAGGAACTTTCCCAAGGAAAGTTTTTACAACTGGCATATTCCTTCCAAAAGTTTCATATCTGAGAAATTAATGTTTCATAACAGAGAGGGAAAAAACCCTCCATTCTCTAGACACTCTGATTTGTGTTAAAGACACCTAAAAATGCTGCCATTGGATATCACTGTACAAAGAATAGGAGTGGGATTCATCTGCTCAGCCTGAAATATCTACAGTGCAGACACTGAATTAGCCACCCTCAAGAGTTCATATGATCACTGGACTGAAACAAGCATTTTTAAGGTGAGTCATCCCAACCTATCACGGACACCAAGAATAGATCATGTGACTTGAATCCCAATAATGCTTTTTTCATTCTGTTGCTACAAGAGATCTTAGATGTAACAAGCTGAAGTATAGATTTCTGCAGCAAGCTGAGGTAAATCCCAGTCCAAGGGTTCTTGCCCTTAAGAGGTAAGGGCACGGAGAATGGAAGTTATTTGCTTATTGTCACACTCCAGATCCATCACCAGGAGGATCTGCACCTCAATTTCTCTAGCTACTACACATTATAATCAACTTTCATATTAATATCCTATTTGGGACTTTGAGATACTGTTGAGGGGTATTACCAATTGGCGGAAAAACCGTTTACTTCATACGTAAATTATCTGTTAGTATCTCTCAGTATCTATTGCCCCATGTGTAGGCAGTCTGATTACCTGAAATGTTTATTGCTAGTGAAGACCTCAGCATGGCACATGAACCAATAAATCCTCATCAGGGAGTACTTAGCAACTGATGTACCATAGAATGTAAAACTTTTTATTTTAAGATGAAGATTTAATTAGAATTAAATGACATTCAGAGCAATGAACGTTTACAACTCGAGCATCAAAAATAATACCTACACAATAATGCAGCTGCTGCTTTCAACCTGTTCCACTCAGACATATTTGAAATGTGCCATTTATTATGATAAAAACTTCCTTGGCAGCTATGTTTCTTCTGTGGTTAGTTTGTTCTGATTTAAGTTCCATGTGTTTGCTCTTCATTACCAGGGCTAGCCTCCATCTCCCTTAGCCTCTGCTCAGGAAACCCTTGCACAAAATATTTGTCTGTCTCAAACTTCTCCTGCCTTTCCCAGATCACCACTTCAGTCCTTCTGAAATGTTTCAAAAGTAAGAGTCTGTTAAAATCCTTATTCAGACTTGACCCTGACCTTAACCAATGGATGAATCTAAAGGAGTCAGGCCAATTCAAATCATATTGCCTAGCTGTTAACTGTGAACAGAGACCCCAGGAAAATTTGCAGCAGAGCAGTTCTCACTGTATTAAAACCAGTAATTCACAAAAGCAAAGTGAGTGCCAGTTTAGATTTAGTGCTCTATCTGAACTTCATTGGACTTGAATATCCCCTTAATGGGTTCTCATTTCTATTCATCTTTTGCAACATTATCTTTGTCTAACATCTCCAGCGAAAATCACCTTTCCTCTCTTTGAATGACTTGACTCTGTGTGGTCAATTCGTTACTGTATTACAGGGAGAACTTATCACAGAAATTTTCTGCCAAGGTCTTGATAGCCAGATGATACAGAATAGTCAACATCAGTGGAGTGATCGTTCCTTGATAACTGTCAGAATATGTATATCAGCAAGATTACACACATGAAAAAGTGCTGGTAGTGTCTGTAACTTCTTCAGTGCATAGTACCAATAATGTGCTGATGAAGTTATAAAAATAAGCTGGCAGCCATTAGTTTCACTGCATCATTACACATTTGGTGAAAAAATATTCCTTTTTTGTTTGCATTATAGTGGTAGCCTGATAATCTCATTGGGTACCTTTTTCAGCTCGTGTATGAGAAACAATAAATGACCGCACTTTCATCACTTCTGTGTACTAGCCATTATTTTATGGCTTACTGTCTCAGATATGTCTCTTCTGACCAGGACTGTTGAATTTTTTCATATGAAAACTGAATTGAGCTTTTGATCATCCTCATTTCCATTCTCTACAGCTTCTTTTCTTTCTACTCGGTAACGAGAATTACGACCAAAATTGTAGGCAATATTAAAAATGTATACACAACATGGATTCATATACAGCATAATAAGGTTTTCTGGTCTGTTCCCTAGTCCTTTCCTAATCACCCCTAACATCCAGTTTGCTGTGGGGTTTTTGTTTGTTTTTTTTTCCATCACTGCCAAGGCTGAACCATTCCTTACTGAGAATGAACAGGAATAATCTCTGTTCAGAATGATAATAGCTAATTTTGAGCTCATAAATGTGTAAATATAGTTAGTTTTCCTTGCATGCCCAACTTTGAATCTATCAACACTGAATTCCATTTGCCATTTTTTCTATAAAACAAAATCCTCTATGACTCTCTTAGATGAGAGTTTTTTGTTGTTTTCTAAATTTTGATAAACACTGGCACCTTCCTGTCACTCTTCTTTTCATATCATTTATCAACACTAATCTCTTTGAACTCTATCAGTTAACTCTCCCTTTTAAAGACTGACTTTGTATTGTTAACCTTCACTTCTTGCCTTTTATCAGGCTTTCTGTCCTGGAAATAAACTTTTCTCTTACAATCGTCTTAACAGTCTCTGGTGCAGAAAGGTGAGGGAACATGTCAAAACGTTCTCAGAAACCAATATAACACCATCTCCTTACTACTGATAAGATTCTAAGAGAAACTTTACCATTTCCCTTTGAAAAACAATGGAAATTTGGAAAATAGCAACTCTTCTCAGTTTCATTATACTTAAACATTGTACTTAACTAGGAGCATAGCAATTTTGTTTTGTATTACAGTTCCTTCCAGTCTTCTTGGTAAAGAAGACATGCGAAGCTCTGATCCTCAACAACTTCTTTCACTTGTTCTTTTTTTAAACATTGATATTACATTTCTTTTGAACCCTTCTGGTTTGTTGTAGTAAGACTGACTTAAGAGAGGAATACACATCACAAATAATAGTTTCGGACTTTCACATCTGAATTCTTTGAGCATACTGTGAAGAATGTCATTTCATTCTGTTTATCACCATTCTCTTTATAATTTTTTTTCCAAGATGGATTCTTAATCCACTTCATTTTGAGATAGCTGCTTTGGTCCAAAAGATGAACTTCTCCACTGCTTTTGCAAAAAAAGTAGTGAAGTTTTAAATCTGCGCTTTTGGTGTTTCCTGTAATAAGAGATTATATATTTTATTGTCGGTCAGTCAAATGTTTGAATCACAAGAGATGCTTTTCCTAGGGAGCTAAAAAGTTTCACTAGTAGGACCAAACATTAATAATTACCTCAGTTTTATCATATCTGTACTCCAACACAGAAGCTCAAGTAACGCAAGGCAGATTTCCAGTGCTTAAAGTAGGTTGCAGCAGTCAGAGATCAGCTTAGCTGTCAGAGTCTGAAGTACATGGATTCACTGATTGTATTTCTCAGGGAAGTTTTTGTAACTGGGGTACATATTGCTTTTGAGTATCAGGCTGATGTGAAAACAAATCATGTGGGGGAATGACTTGGATTATTGACTGCACTGCAGGGAGTATGAAGACAGAAAGGAGTGCATTAGCATTTACATACAGCCGAGCTAAACAAGGATGCCAAATGCTCCCCACTAAGAAGTATTTGAGCCATGACCTCTAACTAGCAATTTTCATTTTTCCAACATATCCCTTTTTGGTTTATCACAGATCACTGCTAAGTGGGAGCCTTGCTTTTTCCCTGCTCATTTTTGCAGTTTGTTTGAGTACCTGAAAACAGTTCAGCTGCTGGAGAAGAGCCTTGAGGAAAAAAAAAAATCTGGCAAAACAAGGTGTGAAACGGCCAGTTTCCACTTTGTGAGATTTTCTTCCTCCCATAAAAGCTCTATCAAGTATTGCAAGGATTCTCAGTTCTTTGTCAAAAGTACAACACACCTGCCCAAAGGTTTGGAGGAAGACTACCTCTAAGAAAATGTGGTACAATCCAGGGGGCCTGGAAAGACCTCTTTTTCAGGGGAGAGAAGGGACTGAAAGTTCACCTGGCTTTGAAAGCAATCTGCTACCATGAGCAGAAAATGGGTAGAGAAGGAGAAAAAAAATCATGTTCACTATAGGAACTTAGCATGGTTCCTCAATAGTGCTGTGAAAACCATAGCCTTGACAGACTCTCTTCTTCCCTGGGGTGTTTACAGAATCACTTGGAAAGTGTTCACCAGAAATTCCACTGAGAGAGCTGGAGAGACAGGAGTAAGGACAGAAGGGTAGTTCTCTTATTTTTATGAGCAAGGGACCTGTGTTTCTTATCAGAGAATGCAGGGAACAGCTATTCTGATTTTCTTCTGTAGTTATAATCTCTACATTCATCTCTTCATGGATTTACTGATGAGGCACTGCCTTGCTAGCAGCTTCAGAGAATTATCATATTGTTGAAAACAGGTAAAATCGATCTGATTCTAACTTTGACATGCTTCTGTCACTACATACCAGACCATGATTCCAGTATGATTCAGGAAATTACCAAGGACAAGCGGAAAAAAGATCAACTATTTTAACATTCTTTTTTTTTTCATTATTATTTTAGTGACATTTATCTTAATTTTCCCCTTAACTCTGATGTTAACGTCTCTCAGTGGAAATGTGTTTTTAGGTAAGTGAGCTAGCCCCAGGAGCACCAAAGATTGTTCAGCAGCTGTGTTATGCATGTCAGAGGGACAAGAGTCACCACACTGTGTTTGTTCTCAGGAGCCCCAGCCTCACTTTCTGCCTCTATTCCCTCATACAGCTGATGTGAGTACCAGAACTGCTGAGCATTCAGATCAGAGCAAGACAGTGACGTGCTCA
Organism: Numida meleagris; assembly: GCF_002078875.1. Taxonomy (NCBI): domain Eukaryota; kingdom Metazoa; phylum Chordata; class Aves; order Galliformes; family Numididae; genus Numida; species Numida meleagris. Next base: position 119,435,000 of record NC_034409.1, on the reverse strand, counting down.
CAAATAAATGTTTCACAGATTTCTGGGGAGCCACCTGTAATAGCAGAGGAATTCAATTTGACACTCCTCATTCCTGGAAGGTAACAGATAATGGGCCAATTTAAATCCTGCATCCGTGTGCAGTTATTTCCTTTTTTTTTTTTTTTACCTAAAATCAAATAACCAAGGACACGTGCATTACTTCTCTAAAATATCCCATGCAAAGGATGTTCCAGCTCAGTCTATTGACTGCCTCACCAATGCAAAGGAATTAACATGTCAAGCACAACCATTTTCTTTTGAGCTCAGATTTATTTTATTACAAAGGTCAAGACCTGCTAAGTCATCTCTGTCAAATATCACTCTTCTAATGGCTTCATTTATTTTATATTGATGAGTTTTGGTCATGAAAACCAGACAGTAATTTCACAGAATCTGATAAAAATGTTGATTTGTTGCATGGATGTTAGATGATAGCAGAAAATAAAGTTTAGGACACTTTTTGTGGAGTTCAATATTTGTTGCTTAACAGATTTTTGAAGCAGAAAAATGCTTCCAAGTTCAGATCACAGCTACAGTTACAAGAATATCTTACAGGAATATTCTTACAGATGGTGATTTTTTTTCCTTATGTAGTAGTGGAGACTGTCCTTCTGGCAGGAAAGTAATCAAGTACATTTATAGAAGTAATACTTGAACATAGCAGAACACTGAAAAATAAAAATATCAATATGCCCCCCAAGATTAGGGGCATGATAATTTGGACATGATAATTTTTTTCATAGGCAATACAAAAACAGATTGTTCCTCTTATCTATCCTAATTGAACTTAAGAGAGAATCAAAGCACAACACCTTTCTGAATTTGTGGATGATGTTTTTCCATCAAATGTGGCATAAAAGTATGTCCTGGTCAACTTCAGCAAAAGCCAATTGAGGCAGAGTCATGTAAGGTAGGCTAACCTGGTGTTTCTTTTCTTTCTGTTCTCTGTTACAGTTTTGTACCACATTAGAGGTTTTGCAGTAGCCCGAGCAACAAAAACTCCTTCATAAAATGACCTCCTGATACACATTGCAGGGCAATACTTTTGATAACTAATGCTTGCCATTATGTCGACATCTGAACTCTTCCACAGAAATAAGAAATTGGTTATGGGCAACACACTGTTATTTGGTGCCCTGGCTCCCTGCCAAAACCAAAAAAGCAGGGAGGAGGCTGTAGTAGGTCCACACAGCCGAAGAACCAGAGATGGCCCTGCTGCTGCTCTTCCAGGTTGGTGCCTGGCACGGCTGCACGCTGGGGCTGCTGCTTGGCTCTACTGGAAGCATGACGTTGAGCTGAAGCACATGTGAAATTTGGCTGAATGAGCTGACACTGAACATCATGAAAGGTCAGTTCTCAGCCAGGGTAATAATGCTGCTGAGACATAAATCATTTGCTGGGCTGAAGCCAGTCAGAAGAACACTGCAGACCTAATGTAAAAATATATACAATGTACACTACGTGAGACTAAGCTTTGGGGCAAATATCTGCCAAATATATGGACTGCAACACAGAGGACTGGGTAAAGCACAGCCAGCATAAGCAGTGAAAAAGTGTGTCTGGAATCAGCTAAGGTGCTATTCAGACAGTGATCCAGCACAAACCTACACTTTCCTATACAAAAGAGGCAGCTGAAGGTGGCCCTCGAGAGACACAGATTGGAGACAACCCCACTGTCTGGCTTCCCACAGCATGCATTGTGACCAGGAGTTGCTGGAAATGGAACAGCAGCAAAAGGGATAGACACAAACACAGTGTTTTCCACTGAGGATTTCACCCTGTGAGATGACTTATTCCTTGGGAAGCCCAGTACCATCATAACCTGTGCCCAAAGAAATGCAAGTAAATATTTGGCTGAAATTCCCTTTTTGCTGTGTTGACAGGTTAATTATGGGTCAGCACAAACCTCACACTGTCTTGTCTGTGGGAGGACGTTTTCCCTAGCCTGTCACAGCACCCCCAGCATCAGCTAGATACCCTCCTCCCAGCCAGACGTCTCATGCCAACAGCCCTGCTCCCTTCCCTTCCCACTCCAAGGCTGCTGAATTTCTCCTCTGAGAGCCTCTCCCAAACACAGTCAATTTATGAGCAGCCATGGTGACCATGGTTGGGTGTCCAAGGGACTGTGGGGCCTGCAGACACCTTTGGGGACACGGCATTCCCTTCCCTCAGCAGAAAGACTAGAAGTTGTTCTCAGAGTTGTTCCTGTGAAGAGCAGTTGGTGTCTCTACATACCAGCAAACCTCCAAGGTAAAGCCCTGAAACACCTTGTACCGGCTGTGGGTCTGGTGGCATGTCCAAAGCTGGACAGGTTTCCAGAAGCTACAAGATTCAGACTGGTCACATACTCCATCTTGGCACATAGACATAAATTCTGAAAATGAGAGTTACACTGAATCCCAAGAGAATTCTACCCCTACAGGAACAAGTGAAAAACAATTAGTAACTCAGACAAAGCAGCTGATACCAACCAGCTATTTTTCAGCTTTACATATTTGAAAACTACATTGGTAGTATAGCAACATTTTTCTTGATAAACAGAAAATAAATGCATCAAAATAATAGCTAACACACTTGTCCTTCAGAAGATAACAGACTGGAATTTTTTTTATGTAGGCATGACAGCACACTAAAAAAAACTTTAATTGCAATATGATGCATGGAGATTCTTCAATTAAGTGCTGCTGTTACCTTTGATGCTATGTAAACACAAAGAATAATCTCTTTGGGGATAGTATGTTCTTGTATCTGCAGGGACAGCATGGCTTTCTCAGTAAACTGACTTCCACCTCACAATTACACGTGCCTACCATCAGTGCAGAAATATTCTGTGATGTAAATTCCATGAGTTCAGAATTTCACCTGAAATAATCAAATCTGCATATGCTAATTGAAGAATGTCTGACATAACCAGCTGTATAAGTTTGATCGAGCCTGTTTTACAGAAGTATTTTCATAATTATGCAAAGAACAATCAACACCCTCGATTTCCAGGATATTTCTTAAGACATAAGGCAGTTATAATGCTTTCAAATGTGGAAATTGCATATACAACTAAAGATTAGACAAACACAGTCACTTTATGGCCCCAAACAAACTACTCTCTTCGCGTTTTACACTGAATCCAACATCAGGGAGACCATTGAAGCAAGACAGCAGGGCAAGGCAGGGAGAAGCAAATCAAGGCAAGAGGAGGGGAGACAAAAACTGTGTGCACACATGTAACCTAGCTGCAGAATATTTTATTTGAAATGTGTGCTTTCCTTCCCTGTTGAAAATATTTACCAGCCTAAAGGGGTCTCTGGAAAAAAAACTGGTGGGAATTTTGAAAATAAATCCTTTGGAACATGTATATAGCTTATTTTAATCACAGAACTCGCACCTTGTGCTAGCTGTCTTCCCGGTATTAACCTCTTTTTCCATACAGGTAACAGTGCACAGGTAAGAATCACTTGCTGCTGAGTTGTTTGGGACCAGCATTTAGATTGTCACAGGATTTTGACTGGCAGATTGAAGAAAAATTTGCAGATTGCCCAAAACTTGTAGCCGGACAAAGAGTAAATTTACCAAAAGAACCAATGAGCAGATAAATATCTTAAACAAGAAATTCTAGAAAAAATAGAACAGAAATAAAGAATAAGCAACATAGAGCTAAGAAAAGTGGTATGTGGAGAAACAAACGCACTGTCTAACAGAGAAAACATGTACCGATCTTTTGCTGTTGTGCAGTCTGTTTGTCTTGGTGGCTAGGCTACAAACCATGATTTGTCAGTATGTTGATTATGAATTAAATGTGATGATTTAGGCTGTGGCATCTATAAAAACATTTTAGGGATATTTACAGACACTGAAATACACAGAAATGCTTTGTAAGAGAAACACAGAGACATAACGTTGAAGCAAATTTATCTTAAGATAAACTTCTACCTAGAGGCACAATGCAGCTATAGGGACTTCAGCAAAATGCAGATGCCGAAGCATCAAACTATTGAAGCAACTTCGATTCATAAAACACGGGAGTCACAGATTAGGTATTTTTCCATATTTCTCTTACTCTCCCATATTGACACAACAAGCAAACTTTAAGTTGCTGCTTAATGCTTGTGTATATACATATATGTATATACACAAAATGTTGGCTTACTTACATTAGATGTGACAGCAAAAAGTGAGTTGCTCTGTTCCGAGTGCCAGGTTATTTCTTTAGTAAACATGTAATAATGTAGTACATTGAGTGAAGTAAGTAATTTAAAACTTTGAACCTTTAATCAGAGAAATTAGTACTTATTTTTGGTTCACTGGGCTTTCACATACCTGTCATTATCCAACAAAATTAAAGACAATGTAAAAGCTGCCAATATATGAGAATGGCTTTCTATCCAATAAAGGGTAAGAACACAAAGAAACAGACAAAGAGAGCACAAGCAAGAAATAAGAATTATTTAAATTTCTGCCTTTTTTCTATGTCTCATTGTGAAGGACTTCTGAGATAGAGTAGGTTTTTAAGAGGAAGCTGACCCTCAAAAGGACTAAAGTGCAAGTATTCTTAATCAAGTACTGAGCTCTATTTCAGACCGTCATAGACTCAACGGCTTATGCACAGGCAAAATTAATTTAAAACATGTAAATTCCGCTTGAACAAAGTATTTCTTCCTCAGTTTGAAAGAATTTTTCAGCTTTTTTCCATAGAGAGGTGTTCCCTGGAGATTCCTTCTGACATGTTTGAAGCTGCCATTTCTCATTCACTTGGCATATTTCCAGGCAGATGTTAATCATCCCTTCAGCTCCTGGATGTACAGCCTGCAGTACAGAAAGTTGGTTATTGCCCAAGAGCTCTCAGGAAATTATCTGATTCTTTTTGAGCTATAGCTTTCTTTTATTCAACTTATTTCTGAAAAGTGATTTTTTGAAGAAAAACTCTGTATCAGATTAGCTCTTGAAAAGAACTGATGGAGTTTAATAGCCCATTCTCTCTCCCAGTCAATAGAATTTCTTCCTAACAACCACAGATAAACATTTCTTGTAGCTGAGTTCATTGAGTTATTTGATAATGTATTGCCAACTAACAATTACATCGACTGGAGAATTCAGCTGATTTCTTTGTATGTTACTCTTCATGCTATCACGAAAAAAAATGTTTTCAGGAGGTAATTAACTTAAATATTTTTTAAAGAGATTGAATATAAATCTCTCAAGAGAAATGTATTTCAAGTATATAAGGAACCACTAAAGTTTGTCTCACTGACATATAATGTAAGTTAGATAAAAATGCTCAACATTTCCTTTAGAACATTTTTCAATCTCAAGAGTTCGGATGCTTTGGAGAAGATATATACTGACTGCTCTTTAAAGTAAAGGTTGACTTTTTTACAGAATAGCGTAAGACAGGCAAAGAAGGCCAATCTTTAAGGAATAGTTAGTTGATACTGGTTTTACAACTTCCCAAACCTATTTTTCATTCAGTCAACTTTTCCCTAGCCAACTGATATTTATTTCCTTGGGATAAAAACCCTTCCACTCCTGTGCCCATCACTATCTATATAAGATGGGTTGTCTATGTCTGTAAGGGGTTGCTGCCTTCCTGCCCTTTGAAGAAGAGAAAGCAGTTGTTCACGGCTGATGCTCTGCTGCAGGTGCTGTACTGTACTCCTTTCATCTTGCTAGTAGAAGGGGGTCCAGATAAAACACCGCAGTCGGGAAACCCTAAGTAATGTGTGTCCTCACATATGCACCGGGGTCCCAGGAGAAACATGGCCTCTGGGATACTAAGGTACTGGGCTTGAGGTCCTAGATTTTTAAAAGATTTCCTCCAGATGGCATAAAGCAGATAAACCTTAGGTCATCACTTAATGATTACTGTTAAAACACTCTCTGCCAAAATACATACTTCCCAAACCAGGTTCATAAAACACAGGTTGAAAGGCAAACTAGAAGGTAGGAAGGCTGAAGAAACACAGCAGGTATTCCAAGGACAAGGGTGTCAGCCCCTTTTGACTCTTAAGATTTGCTTGTGGGTGACAGAAAACAGAAACCTCCTGTAACTCTCATTATGAGACATAGTTAGCCTCTCATTTCATAAAATCAGTATCTAAAAAAAAATGTAAGTAAAGAAGTTGTAATCTGCAGGCATGTAAGAAAGCAATTGTTATTGGATTTTAATGCGCAAGCAAGTTTATTCAGCAACAAAATATGATTTGTCAAGAACAAATTTTATCAAACCAATCTAATTACTTCTTATGACAGGGTAACAGATTTTGCAGATGGAAGAAGAGGAACTAGATGCTGCATGTGTTTGGACTTTTGAGAAAAAAAGCTGTGCTAGCTAGGGTTTATGTGAAATACTGGTTAGGAAACAATATTCAGAAAGATGCCATCAAGAATTAATTGTCAAAGAAAAACCAGGGCTCGGCAGGAATCTCTTTAGATCCAGTTTTGCCCAGTGCTTTCCTTAGTAACTGAGATGGTAAGAGAGTTTGCACGTAAGAAATCTGTAGTCCACACTAATTTAGGCAGTGCTGAAGGCTTGTTTGAGGTCAGGATTGGATTTCTGAATTTTCATGACAAGAACAGGGAAAAGCCTGGAAAAATGAAACAAAATTCAGTGATACAAACTAACTTATATAGGCAGAAATAATCTAAAAGATAGAACAGATAGAACAGGAAGCACCTGGCTGGACCGTTTTTCTTCCAGCTGAGATCTAGCAGCGGCTGTGAGACAAATGCTGAGCAGCTGGCAATGTCAGTTTGCGGCCAAAAAAAGAAGTCATCATACAGAATACAGAGTTGTTTAAACAGAAAGATCCTACAAAACATGTGGAATAATTCCTCTGCTCTACTCAAATCTGAAACCTCCATCAATACTTTTATCCACCACTGGTGGATTTTCTTGATATAAGATTAGGCAAGCACCCGTTAGGAAGGATGTTAAGTGTAGCTGATGCTATCTGGAACAGAGGGATGGACTAGATGATCCCAAAGTCTCTTTGAAGAGCCCTACTTTTCCCTTATTTCCCAAATACAACACCAAACAGTATTGCTCGGTGCTATAGTTTTTGTTCTTCGTGACTCCCATCTACAAGAAGGGTTGTAAGGAGGATCCGGGGAACTACAGGCCTGTCAGCCTGACCTCGGTGCC